>NC_090252.1:67770679-67805679 GCF_037325665.1 Littorina saxatilis
ACGCAGAGGCACGACGTAGAGAGAGCGTCAGATAACCGCGACGTAGGTTTGGGGAGTCGGTCGGGCACTAAGAGTACAGTTTATTTTTACAGAACTGTACATTAATTATCGCAACAGGTTTAAACAGTTCGCTTTACATTTGATTCTGTCTCTCTCTGTCTGTGTCTGTCCTGTGTCTGTCTGTCTGCATGTCTGTCTGTCTGTCTGTCTGTCTGTCTGTCTGTCTGTCTCTCTCTCTGTCTGTCTGTCTGTCTGTCTCTCTCTCTCTCTGTCTGTCTGTCTCTCTCTCTCTCTCTCTCTCTTCTCTCTCTCTCTCTCTCTCTCTCCTCTCTATCTCTCTTTTTTTTTGTCGTTGGAATTTGAATTTAAACATATCTTTGAACATAAAACATAATTGTCAGAACGATTTCGAGTGAACAGACTTCGGCGTGTACGAACACAGATAACCCTGTGGGCTGCTGTCACATTTTAGTTTCTATACAATGAGAAAATAACAAAAGTGTTGTTGACTTTTTCATGCAAGGAGGTCGATCCTTGCAATTTTGCATATTATGTTTGTTCTCGTATGTTAGCTTAAGACGGGAAAGTCAGACGCAAGCGAAGGGAAATTACCAGATCACGCTCACAAGTGTGTACTAAAAGTCACATCAAATCCAATCTTCGGCCACTGTGAGGCCACTAAATGAGAAACAGATGACAGGCACTCCGCCACTTCTGCTGAAGGACATAGCAGGTACTTGGCTACACTTCACTGCGCCACATGAGTGATTCCATTTTCCGTTCGGCAATCAGTCTGTCTCACGCACAAATTGTCAAGGGTAATTTTAAACTGAGTCTAATTTTGTCAGACACTGGGCAAGTTTTAATACCGACCTCAACATTGACGATTGGGGTCTAAAAACACATTCCTTCCTTATAAACGATTCAGAGAAAATACCCCCCCCCCCCCCCCCACTCTATACCCCCACCCCCTTGCATTTTGAAATCTCCTAACATTATCTGAAATTGAAGCTGGCGTTAGAAAGCATGACTGAAACCCCACCGCTGTTAATCTCCTTCTCGATAAAAGAAGATATACACGTATTGTACGGCCGTTTTCTCAAGCTGTCCAAATGAAGTGCTATCTGAATTTAACTCTTAAAAAAAAAAAAGACTAATACGGGTTTTTTTTTTTTTTTTTTTTTAATAAGCCACGCCCCGGACTGCGCGCGCAACACATGCAGACGACGCATATATGTGTAGTAAGTTTGTCGGAACTTTGGCGGAGTAATTTGATAGAGTTTTTAGATTGTGTCAACGACTGTAGACGTGATGTAACTTACAGATAAATTATATCTGAGCTTAAAAAAGTGTTTATTTTCAATAAAAATCGGTTCGGGTAGCGATGTGATGTTAATCTAGCAAATCAACAGGGCTACTTCCTAATGGACCGAAGTTCTGTGGGACTGAAGAATCATCAACCGATGTGAACTGCTATTTGTTTAGGTGGTTCAGTCTTTCCCCATCGGCAGCCCTGTAAGCTTACATTTACTGAAAAAATCCTGTTTCATTTTTCTCTTTGAGTAAGAATATTTGTCCGCAGCTTACGGACTAACCCGTTCGATAGTATTACTTGGGTATAAACTTTCTTCCCAGATGTCTCTGTCTCATCGCAAAATTACACAAACATTTTTCAATTTACAATATTTTACTTTGTCATTTTTTTTCCTGTTCGACGACGACTCTTCCGACTATGTGAGTGTGTATGCGTATGTTGAATCCGATTACGCTTGTCCGCTAAACTGAAACGTGATCGAAATGACATTCGATCGATATTGACACTAACTAGTTTAAAAAAAAAAATGTATTCACACGCATACGCACACGTGCACTTTTGCAGTCCCATGCACTGACCGCTGGTTCTACCTTGTGCGCTTGTCCGGAGTTTTTCTTTGTTTCTTTTTTAATTTGAGGTAATCGATAATAGCGTGGCATGAAATACAATTTTGCGAAAACCCGGTGAAAACATATCGCTCCAATGAATGCTGTCCATCATGTGCGAGGTCGGGAAAAGTGTTACACGTATCGCATGAAAACAAAGAGTGTACAGATAAAACTGAAAAGGAATTAAAGCGGAGAAGTCGGCAACTCAGTCAAACCACCTCTAATAAAGTGACAAATAGTACTAAACTATCGACTACTAAGATTCATTTGATTTTGTAACCAAGAATTTAGTTTTTGTTTTTGACGGCGCCATCAATTTAAAAGAAATGCATCTTTTCTGGTTCACATTTAAATAAAAAAAAAAATAAAAAAAACCTACCTTTCTTGTTTTTTGATTCACATTTAGATAGTCAGCATTATATCATTTACATTTAACGTATACTGCATCCCGGTATCAGCATGCTTATTATACAATAAAATAAAAACAGCGCTAGCATACCATGAACATAATTAATTTCCTTGTAAATCTGTTTTGCTTCTTTCTTTATTTATTTATTTGTGTGGGGTGTTTTTTTGCGTGTTTATTTTGGGGAGAGTGTTTTATTGTTCCTCAAAAGCACTTTGGTCAATATCCCTTTAACTTTGAACTACCGTTCAGTTTGAGGACAGAATGCAATTCTTTTATTTTTGGACAACAACACTGTTGGGGTTGATGTACAAAATTGATGGTTGACTGATCAAAAGATCAAAATATTGTGTGCGATATCTGTTCCTTTAAACCTTTCGTTTAACCAGCAGGTGACATATGGCATGGCACGGCCCCCGTTTGACCACCCAGGCTCTCCCTCGCCCACTTTGTCCCCGCAAGTTTTTTTGCTACCTTTTCTATATGCACTGTCAATAACATTGTTGAGGCGAATTTGTCGTTTGCTTGCAAAAAAAAAAGATAGTTAATTATCAGATCAGCTTTGTAAAGGAGATACTAAAAACCGCACATAATTATTCAAAAAAAGTCTGATGCGTGGCGACAACTGCCGCTCCGACTGAAGGGCTATTTACTGAAAAGGAAGGTGGGGGGGGGGGGGGTCCTGGGGAGAGGTGGAGGGGTGGTGGGCAAAATGAGACAGAGCCGATACGATTACGATGTGGAGGGGGGGGGGGGGGGCAGCAAATGTTCGCATGCACATGGTGGTCAGTAACTTTAGTAACACAAATCGACGTTTGATTTTAATCCCACACAGATGTGTTAATTTTTCTTTTGTTATTTTCTTTTTTCTGTCAAAATGTATAAATGAAAAACGTGACAGGCTGGATAAAATTTATCTGAGTGAAACGTTATTTCTTTCAGGGTCCGCATTGGTTTCTAAAAAAACAATAGTGTTTAATTTTAACTTGATTTCATTTACATGAATTCAAATCAGAAACGAAGAAAATATCATAACCCCGCAATATAACAGTGTCACAGAATCGTGAAACAATTCCGTGAAAACATTCTCTCAATGCTGACAATGTCTTGGTGCGTGGTTCTCACATGTGGTGTCCAGTTGTCCATCTTAGCTAATTTAAATTCCGCGTGTGATGTTTTAAGTGGGCCTATTGGGACGAAGCTGAGTAGATTCGGGATGCGAAAATCAGCAGATTATACGATTTTATGATCCGCGGCAGAGACTATCAAGTGCTCTTGCGTATACAAGAACCAGTCGGTCGGATCGAGTCCAGGTGTGATTTTCGCGTTCTACTTACAGTCGTTTTATCTCAGCTGATAACTCCTTGCCAAATGGTGGCAAAAACGCTCAATGGAAAGTGACATCGCATGCGTTGGGAAGACCGTGGGAAAATATTGAGACCTCAGAATAGGGTCCTACGATTGACCAAAGCAAAAATAATACGACAACACATCATAGTGTGTGTGTGTTTCTGCACGCGGTCTGTTTCTCATAAGACACGCAATAAGCACACCCTGGTCGTAAGGGAAAATAGCCTAACATGGACAACTGCCTGATATGGACCACCTCCTGTTCTGACAAACTAACGGTGCTATAGGTCTCAAAACAATTTCATTCTTTGGATAACTTGCATATATATGCGATATAAACATTTGTAACCACACAATAAGCTAAGCTTATATTAAATGTGGTTATAAATATGTACATCTAGATAGGAATTATTATTTCACGTTATGTCAAGGTCAGAGAATCGCTTATCCCCTTGTTATAAATGTAAGACAGACAAGATACAATTTTTACCAAAAAAAGAGGAAAAGATACAGCAAAAGAATCAGAGGATGTGACAGAGGACGGGAAGAGAGTTAATTTTATTTTTCAGCAAGCAAGGGGGGGGGGGGGGGGGTGTCGTGTTCTCGTCGTGTTGGACGGTCACATGCATATATATAAACAAACTGGTAGACTATAAATGAAGCAGACACAGGCATGGAGGGTTAGCGTGTTATTTATTCCGCCATGATTCTCCCAGAATCCCCAGCAACCTTTTTACGTCAGGGTTCTTGCATATTGACAATAGAACACGGTTTTTAATGACGTCATAACATTACATCCCCCTTACTTTACGCTTATTTTTTCTTTTAGAAAACAAAGCAAATTAGCTCTTCAATGTAACTATGAGTATGACTTTCATAGATGAAAACTTCAACAAAAGAAAACATTCCTGTGCTTCTTTCACACTAGTTAAACATAACCAAAAGTCACAGATCAAGAATGTTAGGCCGCTTGACCACGCGACCGCTTCTTGTGGTCACAGGCCGTTCATTGGGCAATCCCTCAGACGGAGAATCTGTCTCCCTTTGTTCTGAGGACGGATCAGGAGAACCACCGTCCTCCCCGCGATGTCCTGGGCGTCCCGCATCAGGAGGAATGGTTGTTGACGCTTTGTCTGGTGACTGCTTTGGGGTTGGTGCATCACTCAGACGTCTGTTGAGGTGTCGGCGATTTCTTCTCTGGATGCCCGTCTTTGTCTGTAGTTCGTATGACCTCGGAGCAACTGGTCGCAAGATGACTGCTTCTTTCTCCGTAGGTGTTTTCAGCCACACACGTTCTCCTGGCTTGAGGGTAGGAAGGGGTTGAGCTCGGTGTCGCTTGTCGTGGTTTTTCTTCTGTGCCTCTTTCTGCTGGACATCGGCTGACCGCATGTCGTGGAACTTTGGCCAGTCTGGAATAAGCAGATTGGGAACGGCAGGTACCTTGGTTCTCAAACGACGTCCCATAAGTCTTTCCGCTGGACTGAAACCGCACTGCAGAGGCGTCGCTCTGTAGTTTAACATGGCCACGTACGGATCTTCAGCTTTCAGGAGCAGCTGCTTGAGGGTCTGCACTGCTCGTTCAGCTTCTCCGTTGGCTTGCGGATACCGTGGACTACTGGTTTCATGGGTGAAGCCATATTCTTCAGCAAACCTTGAGAACTTGTCAGCGTCAAACTGAGGGCCATTGTCCGTCATCATGACTTCCGGGATTCCATGCCTGGACATGATGCTCTTCAGGTGTTGGATGACAGTTTCACTGGTGGTCGAACGTAGTAGTGCCATTTCTATGTACCTCGAGAAATAGTCCACCACCACAAGGTAGTCGTTTCCACGCCAGTCCATCAAGTCGACACCCACTTTCTGCCATGGATAATCTGGCACTGGTGTAGGTTGCAATGGTTCTGGTGGTGGTTTGCGCTCCTTCACGCAAGTTGCACATTCTTCTATCATGACTTTTATGTCTGTGGAAAGTCCTGGCCACCACACTGAAGATCTTGCCAGCGCTCTGCACTTTACGATGCCCTGGTGACCTCCGTGGATTTTGCTGAGAATGTCCTGCCTCATCACTTCTGGAATGACAAGACGGTCCCTGAACAACAACAGTCCTTGTTGTACCGTCAGGTCGTCTCTCACTGTGTGAAAAGGCTTAAGGTCTGGTTCAACCTTGTTAACATCAGGCCATCCTTTGTTGCAGTAGTCTTTCACTTTGCAGCAAATTATATCTTTCTGCTGTTTGGCCCTGATTTCATCCATGCGCTGCTTTGACGCTGGAAATCCTTCCACCACTGACTTGACGTATGCTGCAACATCACTGTCAAGCTGTAAGTCTGACGTCTGTGGAGATCCGACTGGAGCACGCGATAAGGCGTCAGCAGTTGTCAGATCCTTACCAGCTGTGTAGATCACGTCATACCGGTACCGCATCAGCCTCATACGGAACCGTTGAATCCGTGGCGAAAGCTCGTCTAGCTGTTTTGACTTGAGGAGTGCCAGAAGCGGCCTGTGGTCTGTCTCTATGGTGAATGAGGGAAGACCAATCAAGAAGTCAGCGAACTTCTCGCAGGCCCACGTAGACGCTAATGCCTCCTTTTCCACCTGGGCATACCGCTGCTCGGTGGACGTCATAGATCTTGAAGCAAAGAATACGGGTTGCCATTCACCGTCTCTTTCCTGGAGAAGGACAGCTCCCAGCCCGTACGACGAAGCATCAGCTGACACTTTGGTAGGCAAGGATGTGCTGTAGTGAGCCAGCACTGGTGGTGAGGTCAGCTGTTCTTTCAGTCTTTGAAACGCTCTCTCCTGTGCGTCTCCCCATGTCCACTGAATTTCCTTTTTCAGCAAATCACGTAGAGGTCTGGTCTCTTCTGCCAGGTTAGGGGAGAACTTTCGGACGAAGTTCACCAGTCCCAAAACACGTCGTAGTTCAGGGACGCTCTTAGGTCGAGGCATGTTCCTGATAGCCTCCACCTTGTCCGGATCCATCTGCACACCATCCTTGGAGATCACGTGTCCGAGAAACTTGATGCTTGTTTGGCCGAAAGCACACTTGTCATTCAGTGTGACACCAGCATCTTGAAGCTTTTCAAGTACTTGCTTCAGACGTTGGTCATGCTCGACTTGGTTGCGTCCGTACACCAACACATCATCTATGTCGCATATGACCCCTGGAATGTCTGACAACAGCTGCGACATGATGCGATGAAAAACCTCGCTCCCTGACGAGATTCCGAAGGGTAGACGTTGAAAACAAAAACGTCCGATTGGTGTAATGAAGGTCGTCAACTCTTGTGAGCTTTTCTCCAGTGGAACTTGATAGAAACCGCTGTTGCAGTCCAGTTTAGTGAATACTGTTGCCTCCTCTAACTGTGCGAGGAGTTGATCTGTAGACGGAAGAGGATAGTTTTCTCTCTTGACACTCTCGTTCAGTCTGGTAAGGTCTACACAGATCCTCACTGCATCATTATGTGCTTTCGGCACCACAACGATGGGGGCACACCAGTCAGTTGGAGTGTTGACTGGTCGAATCACTTCCTGATCTTGCAGTCGCCTAAGCTCCTCCTCTACCTTCTGTTGAAAAGGGAGTGGAACACGTCTCGGTGCTGTCACTGCATACGGCACTGCACTGTCCTTCAGGCGAATCGTATAAGTCTCTTTCATTTTCCCAAGTCCAGAGAACAGCCTGGGGAAAGTCTTCTGAATGCGTTCCTTGTCGCCTTCTTTCACCGTTTCCACACGCTTCACGAGTCCTAGCGCCTGAATTGCTGGTCTCCCTAACAGAGGTTCTTCTAGGTCTTCAACCACGTAGATGTCTTGAATGCTCATGGCGTTCTTGACTTTCATTTTTGACGTGAACTGTCCAAGCACTTTTAGTGGAATTTTACCTGGGCCAAAGAGTCTTTTCGAAGGCCTCTCAAGCGGGTATTTGTTTTTGGGTACCATCACTGCTGGCATCACTGTTACGTCTGCTCCAGTGTCCATCTTAAACTGAATGTTTGACTGCTCTAGCTGAACGTCCACATGCCAGGCGTCAGTTCCTGCATTTGACACTGCTCCCAGATATGCTTCATCTTTCACTTCCTTCACAGAAGCTTGGCTGATGGGCTTGCTGAAACAACAAACTGCATAATGTCCTTTCTTCAGGCATTTTCTGCATTCGGCTTTCGCGGCAGGACATGACTCTCTGCCATGCTGATCTCGACCGCATCTGGTGCACTTTTGTGACCTTTCTCCGAGATTTCGGCTTGGACGCTTCCACTGTGTTTTCGGATGCTGTCCCTTTTGCATAGCATTCGGAACCCCCTTTAGGCGATCCACTGTTGTTTCCTTAGACATTTCATGGAGTTGTTGCTGGGATGACTCATAAGCTCTGCATATGTCTACTGCTTTTTTAAAAGTCAGTGTTGAATCTTCAAGAAGTTTCTCCCGCATGGTATCACTTTTGACACCAACGACAATTCTATCCCGTATCATACGGTCTTCCATGATGCCATAATTACAGTTCTTAGCAAGTTGTCTAAGGGCTGCCACATACGCATCGATCGACTCAGACGAATCCTGGCGTCGAATGTGAAATTTGTATGTTTCGAACGCTTCATGCGTGGCTCCCACACAAAATTCTTCCAGTTTCTTGATGACAACGCTTATGTCTTTCTTGTTCTCACCTTCAGAGAACCTCATGCTGTCATACACCTCCATTGCATCTTCGCCAATGCAGGCAAGCAACACTGCACACCGGTATTCTCCTTCTTCTTTGTCCAGTCGAGAAGCAATCTCATAATTGTCCCATTGTCTTTTGAACTTCTTCCAGTTTTGGGATAAGTTGCCTTCCATAACCAGCTTTGAAGGTATTGGAACATTGGCTGTGTAATGTCTCCTCTCTGCCTGTAATGGTGGTTGGTTCGGCTGCTCTGCCATACTGGATCTCTGCTGAATCCGTACCACTGAACCACACCTTTCTTTATTTTTGGAGTGTGCGCTTCCTACTGCGACGCTACATCTAGTTTGCTGCTGTCGGAGTACGCGATTTTAGATCGAACAAAATGCTCTACGGCACGCGCGAACAAAACTTTCGACTTGCAATCTCGTACATAAAGTTTTTCACACTCACTGCTTCGCTACCAGCCACTTCTGACACCATGTCGTGTTCTCGTCGTGTTGGACGGTCACATGCATATATATAAACAAACTGGTAGACTATAAATGAAGCAGACACAGGCATGGAGGGTTAGCGTGTTATTTATTCCGCCATGATTCTCCCAGAATCCCCAGCAACCTTTTTACGTCAGGGTTCTTGCATATTGACAATAGAACACGGTTTTTAATGACGTCATAACATTACAGGGGGGGGGTCAGAGAGACGATTACTGTTACAGACTTGCCAATTCAATGTTCCTGCAGCAGCAATAATTTCATCCAAAATGTTGTCCAAACTAATTAAGCTTAGATTACTCATAATTTATGAATACAAAGAAAAACCTTCAAGAAAGATTCACTCAAACTTGATTAAATCCCCAGATGAAGCATCCGTCGCGTCGCACATATGGAAACATGCGTTCTTTGATATTACTGTTGCGATCGGTTTTGACGCTGCCGCCACCTCGCCGCAACTATCGTGCTGCCATCGCGTCGCGATATGGAAACACAGCTTAAGACTATGCATATAATACTGCTGGTTTTCTCTTCATTCTTCTCAAAATGTCGGTCTCTGTCTGTCTGTCCCTGTTTGTGTGTCTCTCTATCTCTATCTCGCACTAATTCTGTCGGTCGGTCCGTCTCTCTGTCTGTCTCTCTGTATTTCTAGCTCTGTCTCTCTCTTTTTGTCTTTTTCTTACTCTCTCAGTTTATTAAAACAAAACAAAAACAAGAAGGGCAAAGCCCATACGACTCACATGCTTGACCTTGACCTTTACATGACCTTGACCTTCAGGGTCAAGGTCAAATAACTAAACCTAGTAATGACATCATACACTAAGAACTGCTTTAGACATTTTTCCTACCAAAATACAATGTGACCTTGACCCAAGGTGAAGGTCATCCAAGGTCATGCAACACAAAGCTGTTCATTCAAGACATAGGAAGTACAATGGTGCTTATTGGCTCTTTCTACCATGAGATATGGTCACTTTTAGTGGTTCACTACCTTATTTTGGTCACATTTCATAAGGGTCAAAGTGACCTTGACCTTGATCATATGTGACCAAATGTGTCTCATGATGAAAGCATAACATGTGCCCCACATAATTTTTAAGTTTGAAACAGTTATCTTCCATAGTTCAGGGTCAAGGTCACTTCAAAATATGTATACAATCCAACTTTGAAGAGCTCCTGTGACCTTGACCTTGAAGCAAGGTAAACCAAACTGGTATCAAAAGATGGGGCTTACTTTGCTCTATATATCATATATAGGTGAGGTATTCAATCTCAAAAACTTCAGAGAAAATGGGGAAAATGTGAACAATAGCTGTTTTTTAGGCAACATTTATGGCCCCTGCGACCTTGACCTTGAAGCAAGATCAAGATGCTATGTATGTTTTTTGGGGCCTTGTCATCATACACCATCTTGCCAAATTTGGTACTGATAGACTGAATAGTGTCCAAGAAATATCCAACGTTAAAGTTTTCCGGACGGCCGGACGGACGGACGGACGGACGACTCGGGTGAGTACATAGACTCACTTTTGCTTCGCATGTGAGTCAACAAGTCGCGTAAGGCGAAAATACAACATTTAGTCAAGTAGCTGTCGAACTCACAGAATGAAACTGAACGCAATGCAACGCAGCAAGACCGTATACTCGTAGCATCGCCAGCCACCGCTCACGGCAAAGGCAGTGAAATTGACAAGAAAGAGCGGGGTAGTAGTTGCGCTGAGAAGGATAGCACGCTTTTCTGTACCTCTATTCGTTTTAACTTTGTGAGCGTGTTTTTAATCCAAACATATCATATCTATACGTTTTGGGAATCAAGAACCGATAAGGAATAAGATGAAAGTGTTTTTAAATTGATTTGGAAAATTTAATTTTGATACTAATTTTTATATTTTTAATTTTCAGAGCTTGTTTTTAATCCAAATATAACATATTGATATGTTTTTGGAATCAGCAAATAATGGAGAATAAGATGAACGTAAATGTGGATCGTTTTATAATTTTTTTTTCTTTTTTTTTACATTTTTCTGATTTTTAATGACCAAAGTCATTAATTAATTTTTAATTTAATTAAGCCACCAAGCTGAAATGTAATACCGAAGTCCGGGCTTTGTCGAACATTACTTGACCAAAATTTCAACCAATTTGGTTGAAAAATGAGGGCGTGACAGTGCCGCCTCAACTTTCACGAAAAACCGGATATGACGTCATCAAAGACATTTATCAAAAAAATGAAAAAAACGTTCGGGGATATCATACCCAGGAACTCTCCTGTCAAATTTCACAAAGATCGGTACAGTAGTTTAGTCTGAATCACTCTACACACACACACAGACACACAGACACACACACATTCCTGCCTGTCTGCCTGTTCTTCTCTCTCTCTTAGGTTACTTTCACGGATTATGCAAAAAAGAAATATGCACGGCTGCTTCACACTTTTCTTGTTTTCTCTCTATTCTCAACCTTTGGTGTCTGTCTGCGTGTCTGTGTGTCTGTCTGTCTGTTTGTTTGTTTGTCTGTCTCTCTCTCTCTCTCTCTCTCTCTCTCTCTCTCTCTCTCCCCTTCTCTCTCTCCCCATCTCTCTCTCGCCATCTCTCTCTCTTTTTCGCTCTCTTCATCTCTCTCTCTCTCTCTCTCCCCTTCTCTCTCTCCCCATCTCTCTCTCGCCATCTCTCTCTTTTTCGCTCTCTTCATCTCTCTTTCTCTCTCTCTCTCTCTCTCTCTCTCTCTCTCTCTCTCTCTCTCTCTCTCTCTCTCTCTCTCTCTCTCTCTCTCTCTCTTACAGTCAGCATAATGTATTACAAATGATGGTTTATTCCTGGCAAATTTCGACCAAATGATTATCGAAGATGGTTATGCAAATAAGATGCAACAACGGAAAACAGACAAAATTAAACAGAGACCCCAAGCCCGTGACAGACAGACAGACAGACAGACAGACAGACAGACAGACAGACACAGAGACTGAGACAGAGACAGACAGACTAGACAAGCCGACAAACAAAAAAACAACATGAAAAGACACATGTAGGTGACGATGCTGATCCCAATACCGATGCCGATGTCGATGATGATGATGATGATGATGATGATGATGATGATGATGATGATGATGATGATGATGATGATGATATATCTCTTTATTTCCCTCTCTTGGAGAGTTTGCTGCGTGATAGCCTCTAACCCTATTCATTGTATAACGTTAAATCATCATCGTCATCTCTCTCTCCCGTTCTCTCTCTCGCCCCCCCCCCTCTCTCTCTCTCTCTCTCTCTCTCGCTCTCTCTCTCTCTCTCTCTCTCTCTCTCTCTCTTACACACTTTCTCTTTCCTACTCTCTCTCTGTTTTGTTCTCCTTTCTCTGTCAGATTTGTTTTAAACAAACACGTAGGAAAGAAATCTGCAGAGCTGTTGCAATTGTGTCTTTTATCTCTATCTCTTTCTATGATTTTTTTTCCCCGGTTTTTGACTGTGTGCCTATCTGTCTGTCTTCCTCTCTCTCGCAGGTTACTGTCTGTCCGTATGTCTGTCCGTCTGTTTGTCCGTCTCTCTCACTCTGTCTCTGTCTTTCTTTCTTATTTAATTACCCCAACTCTCACTCTCTCTCTCTTTCTCTCCAATTACAAATACAATTTTTGTATTAAACATGCCCCTCTCCTCTTTATTGGTATAATGTACACAAACCCTTTTCGAATGAAGGGACTTACAAACCAACCACTACATGTATTTAGATGTGTGATGATCTTGGCAATGTCTTGCTTGTTTGATTGATTTTCTTTAAAATGTAATGTATGGATTAGAGCATGATGTTGAGAAAGTGCAAGCTGCACTATACCACTTAATTCACATCAATCAACTCGCAATTTACCTCAATGTAATGCATTTTGTGTACATATGTATAATGTGTTTTCACTTTAGTTATCTGTTAAAATGTAGAATTTTAGTTATCTATTTTCTAATTTGTATCTTGTATTTTTTATTTCATTTTTTTTAGTTAGTCCCTCTTTAGGGCGAGGGCTGGATGTAAAAAAGCAGACCACTGCTTAATCTACTACCCTCGTTAAATAAAGAATTGTCATTGTCATTGTCTCTCTCTCTCTCTCTCTCTCTTTCTTTCTTTCTCTCTCTCTCTCTCTCTCTCTCTCTCTCTCTCTCTCTCTCTCTATCTGTCCCTCCGGCAGCACACATTTTTTCGCTCCAGCAATTTACTTGAACAAGTGAAGAAAATGCCTGTCGTTGGACTACCAACTGCTGTGGAAGCTACCTTGACAGGCCTGCCAGCTGACCACTATGTCAAGTACTGGAAAGTCACCGGAGAATGAGAAGGAGCCACAGTCACACTTCAACTGCTCAGCACAGAGAACCAACAGGCCGCCATTTGCCGAGCTAGTCAACGCAACGTAAACAAAACCCCTTCGCAGCTCAGACGTGACAGACAATGATCCCAACAATTTAACAGCAAAGAGGTATGCGTTTCTTCTGTTGATACAGCTGATCGATCATCTGCGAAATCATGCCAGCACAACATCAGGCATAATTCACACAAACACGTACGACAAAGTTCCCGACGTTAGGCACAAACAGAAAATGAGACTACACGCCGGCGAACGCATTGACAGCGAGGCAAGCTGTGTTGTGAACATTGAAGCACGTGAATCACGGAGCCACATTCCATCCAAGCTGACGGAACCTGCCTTGCAGCAATCCGTTGACTCCACATGCGTGGCCACTGACAGTGACAAGGACAGATATTTTACGTCAGAGAGTGATACAGAGGAACCAGTGGAAAAGCAGTTGACTAAAGCTGAAAAGGATGCTTTGGAAAGGGAGTACAGTCTAGGGGAAGTAAAAGCACTTGCTTTAGAAATTACTACGAACCCCAGAACACGAAAGAAAGTGATTAGAATGGTGTACAATGCTTCATCCAAACAGCTGCTTGCAAAATCAGATGACTTCATGTTCACCTACGATTGTACCAAAGCTGAAACATTGTACTGGACGTTATTCAGGGACAAAGCAGACATGAGTTATGATGAATCAGAACGACTGGCATTTATTGAGGAGCCTGCGGATGTGCGACGAACACTGTACCTTATTGAGATAAATCATATCGCCAAGGATTATTTTGCAGCTGATACTGGTAAAACGTTAATACTCTATGATTGTATTAAAACATTATTGTACATAATGCACTGGAAACATTTTCAAACATAATGTGGTTAACTTCTATTTCACCTCAATGAGCGAGGGCGGGATGAAAAAAAAAAGTAGTTTAGCATTTCCTATTCTGTTACAGTGTTAAGATAAAGATCAATTCAATTCAATTTAATTCAATTCAATTCAATACAATCATCTCTCCCTCATTCTCGTTCTCATAAATAGGACTCAAACCATACCGGCACGGTGGCCTAGTGGTAAGGCGTCCGCCCCGTGATCGGGAGGTCGTGGGTTCGAACCCCGGCCGGGTCATACCTAAGACTTTAAAATTGGCAATCTAGTGGCTGCTCCGCCTGGCGTCTGGCATTATGGGGTTAGTGCTAGGACTGGTTGGTCCGGTGTCAGAATAATGTGACTGGGTAAGACATGAAGCCTGTGCTGCGACTTCTGTCTTGTGTGTGGCGCACGTTATATGTCAAAGCAGCACCGCCCTGATATGGCCCTTCGTGGTCGGCTGGGCGTGAAGCAAACAAACAAACAAACAAGCACATTTCACTGCTGTACAGCATACATCGTCCCCAAATACCTGTGTCTGTGTGTCACCGACTTAGTTGCTCTGCAGAGTGTGTGTGTGTGTGTGTGTGTGTAATACTGCCTTGCTGCAGAGTTTGTGTTATACCGCTTTGCTCTGCTGAGTGTGTTTGTGTTAATTACGGTCTGTCTGTCTGTATATTCTTTTGTCTGTCCGTCTGTCACTCAAGGGTAAGGGGGTGTCCTTAACCTCTCCTTTGTTGTCTCGGTCTGTCTCTCTGTCTCTGTCTATCTGTCTATGTCGCTCTTTCTGACTCTCTCCCTCTCAGCGGAGATCAAAGCCAATGAAAAACACACATCTCTGAAGCAGTTTTAGCTTGTGCCTCCAAATGACTGCTGTACAACAACCAGACCCCATCTGACTGCTGTTTGGGAAACAGTCCCCAATTCACTGCTGTACACCATTTACGTATCATTACATGCTGTTTCTCTTTCGAAACTTGTAAAGCACTACTTCTATTTTGCAGCTGATACTGGTAAAATGTTAATACACTATGATTGTATTGAAACATTATTGTACATAAAGCACTGGAACATTTTCAAACATAATGTGGTTAACTTCTATTTCAACTCAATGGGCGAGGGCGGGATGGAAAAAAAAACATTTTAGCATTTCTTGTTCTGTTACAGTGTTAAGAGAAAGATAAATTCAATTCAATTTAATTCAATTCAATTTAATACAACTCTCTCTCCCTCATTCTCATTCTCATAAATCAGACTCAAACCATCCGTTGTCAGGGTCGTGAATGCTAGCTACTGACTGGATTGGAAATACTCTTATGTCGCCTAGCGCCATATGTAACTGATGAAACCATTCATAGCACAGCGCAGAGCTATCGGTTTTTGGACGTCCCCATTTCACTGCTATACAGCAAACATCGTCCCCAAATAACTGTGTCTGTGTGTCACCGACTTAGTTGCTCTGCAGAGTCTGTGTGTGTAATACTGCCTTGCTCTGCTGAGTTTGTGTGTTATACCGCTTTGCTCTGCTGAGTGTGTGTGTTTGTGTTAATTACGGTCTGTCTGTATATTCTTTTGTCTGTCCGTCTGTCACTCAAGGGTAAACCGGCACGATTAGCTTAGTGGTAAGGCGTCCGTCCCGTGATCGGGAGGTCGTGGGTTTGAACCTCGGCCGGTGTCACGATTTCATCTTTCGCCTGTGTACATATTTCCCCCTCGATATTTACTCGAGACCGAAATGTTGTTTCCTGGTAAAATTAAGAAGAGAAATTATTTATGGACGAAAAGCATGTCAGTTTCTTGCATGTGAAAAAAATTGGTTGTGAAATTAAATAGATTTCACTCCCAAAATCGAATTCTTCGAAAACGTGTACCGAGTGGTTACGTCCCTTGAGTAAGAAGGGAAACATTTTAGGATGAATCAAATTTCTAAGTTAAATAAAATAATTGGTTGGACAAATTTGGCCCCATGAATGTAAGGTACACAAGGTCGCTCATCAGTACTATCGAAGGGTGTTTTTTTTTGTTCAGTGTAGAGTTTATACTAGATCAACGAGGCCGAAAATCGAAATATCAACACGGCGAAAGATGAAAACGTCACACCGGGTCATACCTAAGACTTTAAAATTGGAAATCTAGTGGCTGATCCACATCCCATTTTGGTGCAATCCCATTTTGCCGCCGTCCCATTTTTTTCCCTATCCCATTTTCGCGACATTTCACAAGCCAAGCGTCATTTTATAAAATTTATAATTTTGGATGATTAATGAATGAGATGAGGATGATTATAATGATGATGCTATGGATTTCCAATTTGGATTGAGACTACGTGACAGGGCATTTTACTAACATGTCATAACAATAGCGCGACATCCCATTTTGACACCATATCCCATTTGGCCGCCATGCCGTTTCACCGTATTCCATTTATCCCCCATCCCATTGTCGCGACATTTCACAAGCCAAGCGTCATTTTACTACCGTGTCATAACAATAGCACGTCATCCCATTTTGACACCATCCCATTTGGCCGCCATCACATTTTTTATTTATTCTTCTTGTCAAGCCTCACTATACTACTATACTGCGTTATTCAACTAGGAAGACATTCCGTTTAGGCCAAATTCCATTTTTGCCACAATCCAAAATGTCGCGAAATAGAGATGGCGGCAAAATGGGATGACGGCAAAACGGCATGGCGACAAAATGGAATGTGGCGCTAGTGGTTTGACACGGTGGTAAAATGACACATGGCCTATGAAATGTCGCAAAAATGGGATGGGGGCGAAATGGGATAACGGCGAAACGGGATTGCGCCAAAATGGGAAGTGGAGCTAATGGTACATGACATGGTGGTAAAATGACACTTGGCCTGTAAAATGTCGCAAAAATGGGATGGGGGCGAAATGGGCTAACGGCCAAACGGGATTGCGCCAAAATAGGATGTGGGGCTATTGGTACATGATATGGTGGTAAAATGACACTAGGCCTGAGAAATGTCGCCAAAATGGGATGGGGGCGAATTGGGATAACGGCGAAACAGGACTAATAGATCCCTTGACTTGGGGTAGTGCGACTCTGTCACTGCTAGCTTTCCACTCGGAGGAAGCGACCGGAATTTCCCAACGATGGGACATCCTAGTAATTAATTTTTTTTTTTTAATTCCTAAAATTAACAGAGTCGCGCTACCCCAAAAGTCAAGGAATTTCGTGTTTGTCCCTTGACTTTGGAGATGACAAGAAAATATCGGGCGCAAAAACGTGATTTGTAAAATTTTTCACAACATATGTCGCCTAGCGCCATGTATGTGATGAAACCATTCATATAGCTCTGCGGGAGCTCTGCACTTTTGGACGTCCCCATTTCACTGCTGTACAGCAAACATCGTCCCCAAATACCTGTTTGTTTCTAAAAAAATCACGCTGGAGGTTGCATTTTATGTAATAACCTCCTGAAATGAGTTTTGACACTTTAGAATGGCATGTAAAATGACACATGGCCTATGAAATGTCGCAAAAATGGGATGGGGGCAAAATGGGATAACGGCCAAACGGGATTGCGCCAAAATGGGACGTGGAGCTAATGGTACATGACATGGTGGTAAAATGACACTTGGCCTGTAAAATGTCGCAAAAATGGAATGGGGGCGAAATGGGCTAACGGCCAAACGGGATTGCGCCAAAATGGGACGTGGAGCTAATGGTACATGACATGGTGGTAAAATGACACTTGGCCTGTAAAATGTCGCCAAAATGGGATGGGGCGAAATGGGTTAACGGCGAAACGGGATTGCGCCAAAATGGGATGTGGAGCTAATGGTACATGATATGGTGGTAAAATGACACTTGGCCTGAGAAATGTCGCCAAAATGGTATGGGGGCGAATTGGGATAACGGCGAAACAGGACTAATAGATCCCTTGACTTGGGGTAGTGCGACTCTGTCACTGCTAGCTTTCCACTCGGAGGAAGCGACCGGAATTTCCCAACGATGGGGCATCCTAGTAATGAATTTTTTTTTTTTTTTAATTCTTAAAATTAACAGAGTCGCGCTACCCCAAAAGTCAAGGAATTTCGTGTTTGTCCCTTGACTTTGGAGATGACAAGAAAATATCGGGCGCAAAAACGTGATTTGTAAAATTTTTCACAACATATGTCGCCTAGCGCCATGTATGTGATGAAACCATTCATATAGCTCTGCGGGAGCTCTGCACTTTTGGACGTCCCCATTTCACTGCTGTACAGCAAACATCGTCCCCAAATACCTGTTTGTTTCTAAAAAATCACGCTGGAGGTTGCATTTTATGTAATAACCTCCTGAAATGAGTTTTGACACTTTAGAATGGCATTTAACGCTCATTGAAGTTTTAACAAACTTTCTAACACCTAAAACATTCATAGCACCGATAACGTAATTCTAGCTCTGCACTTTGTGTACACATACGTCCCCATTTCACTGCTGTACAGCAAACATCGTCCCCAAATGTCTGTTTTTCTAAAAATCACGCTGGAGGTTGCATTTTATGTAATAACCTCCTGAAATGAGTTTTCACACTTTAAAATGGCATTTAACGCTCATTGAAGTTTTAAGAAACTTTCTAACACTTAAAACAAAAGAGACCCCAAATGCCTGTGTTTTGAGCAAGATGGCATTTTGATACACAGCCGACCCCAAATGACTGTAAAACCACCTATGTGTGTGTGTGTGTGTGTGTGTGTGTGTGTGTGTGTGTGTGTGTGTGTGTGTGTAAGTGTGTGTAAGCTTGTGTGTAAGTGTGTGCGTGTGTGTGTATACGAGGGTGTGTTTGTGGATGTGTGAGTGTATATACTGTTCAAAAAAAGAAACGCATAGCTTGTAATATTTGGTTAATTTAATTATATGGCTACAAGGATATCCACCAAACTGCAGAAAATGTTTATCTGGTCGTCGACCTTTCGTCCATTGCCACAAGTGAGCTCTGCACGTGACGCATGCGTTATCAGTGGCTACAATGTCAAAATTGCTCATTTGGCATGACCATTCGTCATGCTTCAGTGTAATCTCGTGAAACTCGGGGAATATTGAGCTCTCACCATGTCTTCCAAAACCCATAAAAGCGGATTGTTCGCCACAAAGAAATCAGACGACAATTCAGCGACGAAAGATGGCCCGATTGAGCAGAGAAGACCGCCAAATTGCATTGGGTCGTTTACAAGCAGGCCAAAGTCAAAGTGCAATCGCCAGGCACTTCCACGTGTCCCAGAGCACCATCAGTAGACTGTGGGTCAGGTTTCAAGCCACTGGCTCCGTTGCTGACTTGCCACGAGCGGGAAGACCAAGGGCGACAACTGCTGCTCACGACCGCTTCATACGGCTCCGCCACCTCCGGAATCGTTTCCTGTCGGCCTCATCTTCTGTCCAGGCTCTCCCCGGGCCACACCGATTATCGGACCAGACCGTGCGGAACCGCCTGCATGAAGCTGGTTTGAGAGCTCGCAGACCTCACAGAGGAGCTGTCCTCACCCGCCGCCATCGCCAGAACCGAGTGCAGTGGGGCAACCAGCACCTTCGCTGGACCGTCCGGAATCACTGGAGACACGTGTGGTTCAGCGACGAGTCCTACTTCCTGCTCCAGCGACATGATGGTCGGAGGAGGGTCTACCGGAGAGTAAACGAACGTTACGCGCCCAACTGTGTGGATTAGGCACCCGTTCATGGTGGTGGAGGCGTCATGGTGTGGGGGGCGATCAATACCGCTGGAAGGAGCACCCTGGTGCACGTCCAAGGGCGCATAACTGCCCAGCGATACGTGGAGGAAATTCTGCGCCCACACGCCCTTCCTCTTCTGGCTGACCAGGATGCCATATTCCAGCAGGACAACGCTCGCCCGCACACAGCACGACTCACCACCCAGTTCCTCACCGACCACCATGTCCAGGTGCTTCCCTGGCCATCCATGTCGCCAGACATGAACCCGATAGAACACCTCTGGGATGAATTGGACAGACGTGTGCGCAGGCGAGAAGAAGCGCCGGCAAATCACCGCGATCTATTGCAGGCACTTCAGGAGGAGTGGGACACCATCCCACAGCAAGATATCCGGCATCTGATCCAGTCCATGCCCAGAAGGTGCCGGGCAGTTGTTGCTGCTCAAGACAGTCACACCCCCTACTGACTTGACAGCCTCGGCACCCAATCGTATTGATTGACTGATTGATTCGAAGATGCAAATGAACTGTGTGTGCATTCAACTGTGTCCATACCAAATTTCAAACAAATAATCTGAATATTGGATTTTCTGTTAATTTTTTAGAAAAATAAAACAAATTTGGCAAGTAGCAACTATGCGTTTCTTTTTTTGAACAGTATATGTGCGCAGTCTTTGCTTTCGTTTACAATTATTCTCTGTAGATGTTCCAAGGACAGGTTGGAAGATTAGGCTAAGCCTAAAACCTTTATCCTTATGTAATAAAGTTCTGAGTTCTGAGTTCTGAGTTCTCTCTCACTCTCTCTAAACTTCGGTCCATCCGTCCTTCTCTCTCTTTCTCTCTCTCTCTCTCTCTCTCTCTCTCTCACTCTCTCTCTCTCTCTCTCTCTCTCCCTTTCTCTATCTCTCTCACTCTCTCTCTCTCTCTCTCTCTCTCTCTCTCTCTCTCTCTCTAGGTCGCTGGCAGTTGGTGTTCCAAACCTCTCTCTCTCTCACTCTCTCTAAACTTCGGTTCATCCGTCCTTCTCTCTCTCTCTCTCTCCCTTTCTCTCTCTCTCTCTCTTTCTCTCTCTTTCTCTTTCTCTCTCACCTACTCTCTCTCTCTCTCTCTCTCTCTCTCTCTCTCTCTCTCTCTCTCTCTCTCTCTCTAGGTCGCTGGCAGTTGGTGATCCAAACATCTCTCTCTCTCTCTCTCTCTCTCTCTCTCTCTCTCTCTCTCTCTCTCTCTCTCTCTCTCTCTCTCTCTCTCAACTTCAGTTACAAAATCAAATGAACCTTTAATTAGTAGTCGATAGTTTAGTACTATTTGTCACTTTTTTTAGAGGTGGTTTGACTGAGTTGCCGACTTCTCCGCTTTAATTCCTTTTCAGTTTTATCTGTACACTCTTCGTTTTCACGCGATATGTGTAACACTTTTCCCGACCTCGCACATGATGAACAGCATTCATTGGAGCGATATGTTTTCACCGGGTTTTCATAAAATTGTTTTTCATGCCACGCTATTATCGATTACCTCAAAATAAACAAGTCGCGTAAGGCGAAAATACAACATTTAGTCAAGTAGCTGTCGAACTCACAGAATGAAACTGAACGCAATGCAACGCAGCAAGACCGTATACTCGTAGCATCGTCAGTCCACCGCTCACGGCAAAGGCAGTGACATTGACAAGAAGAGCGGGGTAGTAGTTGCGCTTAGAAGGATAGCACGCTTTTCTGTACCTCTCTTCGTTTTAACTTTCTGAGCGTGTTTTTAATCCAAACATATCATATCTATATGTTTTTGGAATCAGGAACCGACAAGGAATAAGATGAACGTGTTTTTAAATTGATTTTGAAAATTTAATTTTGATAATAGTTTTTATGTATTTAATTTTCAGAGCTTGTTTTTAATAAAAGTTTGAGTTAACTTTTGTCCACAGAATGTTTTTAATTTTTCAAAACAATCATCCGTATCAAGGGAATCATTGTGATTGAGACAAGATTTTAGGTTGTCTGCTAGCGAAATGAAGTGTTTGTTAAAATCATTTGGAGATATTTGTGAATGAGTATTGGTTGATCCCTTCCTAGATTTATCAAGAATTTCATTCACTGCTCGCCAGATTGTAGCTGTATCCCTTTTTTCAGAAATCAGTTTATTAAAATATTCTGCCTTTGCTTGTCTCACTGTGTCTAAAACTTTATTTTTTTGCAGTTTATACTCTGTTTTCATGTTGCGCTCTTTAAAATAATCACGCATCGCCATAGCCTCGATAATGTCTGAGGTTAACCAAGGGGGGAGCTGGGGATGTTTCACTCTATGCTGACGTAGTGGTGCGTGTTTATCAATTATTGAACACAAAATATGGTGAAAAATATTGCAAGCGCCCTCTGCGTCACTACAATTGAATACGCTATAAAATGGGGCTTGGTTAAGGTCAAAGAAAAAGGCAGATTCATCAAAATACTTGAAATTTCTGTATTCGATTGTTGTGTGGCCTTTATGACGTGATTTTGGCAATCTAAGAGAAATCGAGCAAAAAACAGAATGATGGTCACTAAAACTGGAATGCACTACTTGCGCATTTGCAACGATATTCTTACTATCAGTGTAAATATGATCAATCAGGGTTGATGAAGTATTTGTTTCTCTTGTAGGGGTTTTAACCAGCTGATGAAGACCAAACAGAGCAGTGGTTGAGCACCACGTTGTTTGAGGCCTGAGTAGGTTAATGTTAAAATCGCCAAGCAATACAACATTCTCGTCACGAGCCTTCACTCTGTCCATCATAGAAACAAAATCATCAATCCACCTTGACGTTTCAGCAGGGTTACGATACACATAGCCAATAAGCAAGGGAGAGGATTTGTCATGTTTTAGTTCCAACCACATACATTCAACATTTTCATCTTCAAGATCAGTTCTACGTTTGACAATCCCAGCAATGGACTGATGAACATAAACAGCGATGCCTGTTTGGCCTACTCGTGCATTGTCCCGTCGTAAAACCGAATAATTCGGAATAATAACAAAGCTGTCTGAGATACGCGAATCTAGACGCGTTTCACTTACACCGAAGAGCTGTACCAGCTCTGGTTGCTGGTTTAGCAATACACAGACATCGTGTACTTTGTTGACTAAATGATAAATATTTACATGCCCTATACGGAGAACAGTGTTTGATGTTGTTGACATTAGGACGAAGTGCAATATTGTAACAAACAGCAGTAGATAATAAAGCAAGGAAAATCCGGAAATATGAGTATCCGGAGCAGTCAAAACAACAGTTCTAGTATATCATAAACGCACAAGGATTTCTCCAAGTAAATGTCAAGATTCCCACAACACGAATTATAGTTGCTATTTAGAACAGGATGATACAGGATGAGATAGCAGCACACAAAGGTATGCAATCAAAAATAAAGAAACAAATTGTTGCTTAAAAATGAAGGGTGACCGAACAAAAGGTAAAGCAAATCCCACAACAAACAATGGGATACTAGATAATATAAGCTTAAATGCAAGATGAACAAAACGTTCACAGAAATTAAGGAGACCAGCCGCTTTCTTTGCGGATGAAAATAAGCCAATGGCTTCAGGGCACGACACATACAATGCCGTCACTATAGCGTGACCGACCTGAGGCACGTATAAGAAGCGAGCACGTCCAAGTCAGGTCACGAATTTAGCTGTAGAACACAGTTAACAAAGTTAGTTTGAAGATTCCTCAATATGATGAAGGCAGCGCGATTATGCTCACACACAATGCAGGGCTGGTACACAGTTGAAGATCTATCCTTAAAGACACAGTCCACCTTTTCTCTTCTCACGGGTTTTGCTACGAAGCAAAAACAAAAGGGGTTTTAAACGTAGGTTCACAACTCCAGTTACCATAGAACACGAACCTGTGCACAATATCACGATAGTGATAAGTTTAGACACACAGAATCGTCACGGTAACTCACTTGCCCTTTTGAGTTCAGGAACTCGAACGGGCAAGAGAGAGAGAGAGAGAGAGAGAGAGAGAGAGAGAGAGAGAGAGAGAGAGAGAGAGAGAGAGAGAGAGAGAGAGAGAGAGAGAGGCAGAGAGAGAGGCAGAGACAGACAGAGACAGACAGAGACAGACAGAGAGACAGAGAGACAGACAGACAGACAGACAGACAGACAGACAGACAGACAGACAGACAGACAGACAGACAGACCGACAGGCAGGCAGACAGACAGACACAGACAGAGAGAGACAGAATCAAATGTAAAGCGAACTGTTCAAACCTGTTGCGATAATTAATGTACAGTTCAGTAAAATAAACTGTACTGTTAGTGCCCGACCCGACTCCCCAAACCTACGTCGCGGTTATCTGATGGCTCTCTCTACGTCGTGCCTCTGCGCGCCTCCATGACAGAGAAATGGAAGGTGAAAATCTCTGTGTCTGTTTGACTCTTAATTTTAAATACAATATCACGGAATATCTTACAAAGATTGTTGGTGATTCAAGGGTTTGTGTGCATGCTATAGTCCGACTAACGTGTCAATAGCGGACGTTTTTGGCGTTTTAATTTTTAGGAAAAATCAGACCTTTTGCCCAATCGGCTTCAAGAAGAAAACTTGTTTTATGACGATTAGTACTATCTTTTGGTGATAAGTTTTATTGTTTTTGAATTACCTTAGTAAATATTTGAGTGAGATGACCCAAAATCGGGTACATTTGTATCTCTCAAGCCTCAATGAGAGCATTGATGCATTTAACTGATTTTTAATTAATATAACGAGAGAAAAGACTTGCACAGGGCTCACACTTAAAATGTTGAAAACGAATAGTTTTATTACAAGATAGAACTAACGGCCCTCAACCCCTTTTTTTCTCTCAAGCAATATGTAAAAGTTGTTTCAATTTGTTTCCATTTAAAACGTCCGCTACTGGCACCTCAGTCGGACCATACATAACACTCTGCGACTCGCTCTATCTGAGAAGTAACTAAAGTGTTTTCTTTTAAAGTAATTTGTAACTCTCCGCTCCGCACGCCAATCAAAACAATTCCAAGGAGACGCCTACATCGTTCGGCAAAAAAACACCAAAAAACCCTGCCCCGAGCCAGGACTGAACTAGAAAAGGTTTCGATGACCGTGGGCGGAGCTTTGTGCAGAGGCTGATCACGTGGTCAGGTGAACCAATGGCAACGCGACCCTTTTACGGCCTCTCTATTGTCCAATGTGTGTACTCTATGACCCCTTGAAAACTTCAGCGATTGGTGTGAAGTGTCCTCTTTAGAGAGGGTGAGTTCAGCGGTTAATTACTTTTAACATACTTACCTGAACACATTCATTCCTTCCTTATAAACGATTCAGAGAAAATACCCCCCTTTCTATACACCCACCCCCTTGCATTTTGAAATATCCTAACATTATCTGAAATTGAAGCTGGCGTTAGAAAACATGACTGAAACCCCACCGCTGTTATTATCCTTCCCGATAAAAGAAGAGATACACGAAAATAACGGCCGTTTTCTCAAGGCATATATGTACATACGTGTCGAGGCTGTCCAAATGAAGTGCTACCTGAATTTAACTCTTTAAAAAAAAACTAATATTGATTTGCTAGATTAACATAACATCGCTACCCGAACCGATTTTTATTGAAAATAAACACTTTTTTAAGCTCATATATAGACGACGCATATGTGTAGTAGGTTTGTCGGAACTTTGGCGGAGTAATTTGATAGAGTTTTTAGATTGTGTCAACGACTGTAGACGTGATGTAAGGCTACTCCCTAATGGACCAAGTTCCGTGGGACTGAAGAATCATCAACCGATGTGAACTGCTATTTGTTTAGGTGGATCAGTCTTTCCCCATCGGCAGCCCTGTAAGCTTACATTTACTGAAAAAAATCCTGTTTCATTTTTACATTTAGTCAAGTTTTGACTAAATGTTTTAACGTAGAGGGGGGAATCGAGACGAGGGTCGTGGTGTGTGTGTGTGTGTGTGTGTTTGCGTGTGTGTGTGGTGTGTGTGTGTGTGGGTGTGTGTATGTGTGTGTGTGTGTGTGTGTGTGTGTGTCTGTCTGTCTGTCTGTCTGTCTGTCTGTCTGTCTGTGTGTGTGTGTAGAGCGATTCAGACTAAACTACTGGACCGATCTTTATGAAATTTGACATGAGAGTTCCTGGTTATGATATCCCCAGATATATTTTTTCATTTTTTTGATAAATGTCTTTGATGACGTCATATCCGGATTTTCGTGAAAGTTGAGGCGGAACTGTCACGCCCTCATTTTTTAACCAAATTGGTTGAAATTTTGGTCAAGGAATGTTCGACAAAGCCCGGACTTTGGTATTGCATTTCAGCTTGGTGGCTTAAAAATTAATTAATAACTTTGGTCATTAAAATTCTAAAAATTGTAAAAAAAATATTCTTTTTATAAAACGATCCAAATTTACGTTCATCTTATTCTCCATCATTTGCTGATTCCAAAAACATATAAATATGTTATATTTGGATTAAAAACAAGCTCTGAAAATTAAATACATAAAAACTATTATCAAAATTAAATTTTCAAAATCAATTTAAAACACTTGCATCTTATTCCTTGTCGGTTCCTGAATCCAAAAACATATAGATATGATATGTTTGGATTAAAAACACGCTCAGAAAGTTAAAACGAAGAGAGGTACAGAAAAGCGTGCTATCCTTCTAAGCGCAACTACTACCCCGCTCTTCTTGTCAATGTCACTGCCTTTGCCGTGAGCGGTGGACTGACGATGCTACGAGTATATACGGTCTTGCTGCGTTGCATTGCGTTCAGTTTCATTCTGTGAGTTCGACAGCTACTTGACTAAATGTTGTATTTTCGCCTTACGCGACTTGTTTATTTTGAGGTAATCGATAATAGCGTGGCATGAAAAACAATTTTATGAAAACCCGGTGAAAACATATCGCTCCAATGAATGCTGTTCATCATGTGCGAGGTCGGGAAAAGTGTTACACATATCCCGTGAAAACGAAGAGTGTACAGATAAAACTGAAAAGGAATTAAAGCGGAGAAGTCGGCAACTCAGTCAAACCACCTCTAAAAAAGTGACAAATAGTACTAAACTATCGACTACTAATTAAAGGTTCATTTGATTTTGTAACCAAGAATTTAGTTTTTGTTTTTAACGGCACCATTAAGTTAAAATGAAATGCATCTTTTCTGGTTCACATTTAAATAAATCAAAAAAAAATAAAATACCTACCTTTCTTGTTTTTTTATTCACATTTAAATAGTGAGCATTATATCTTTTACACTTAACGAATACTGCATCCCGGTATCAGCATGCTTATTATACAATAAAATAAAAACAGCGCTAGCAAACCATAAACATAATTAATTTCCTTGTAAATCTGTTTTGCTTTTTTCTTTCTTTTTTTATTTGTGTGGGGTGTTTTTTTGCGTGTTTATTTTGGGGAGAGTCTTTTATTGTTCCTCAAAAGCTCTTTGGTCAATATCCCTTTAACTTTGAACTACCGTTCACTTTTAGGACAGAGTGCAATTCTTTTATTTTTGGACAACAACACTGTTGGGGTTGATGTACAAAATTGATGGTTGACTGATCAAAAGATCAAAATATTGTGTGCGATAAAAACAAAAAGCAAGTCTGTTCCTTTAAACCTTTCGTTTAACCAGCAGGTGACATTGTGGCATGGCACGGCCCCCGTTTGACCACCCAGGCTCTCCCTCGCCCACTTTGTCCCCGCAAGCTTTTTTGCTACCTTTTCTATATGGATGCACTGTCAATAAAATGTTTTGAGGCGAATTTGTCGTTTGCTTTCAAAAATAAGATAGTTAATTATCAGATCACCTTTGTGAAGGAGATACTAAAAACCGCACATAATTATTCAAAAAAAGTCGGATGCTTGGCGACAACTGCCGCTCCGACTGAAGGGCTATTTACTAAAAAGGAAGGTCCTGGGGAGAGGTGGAGGGATGGTGGGCAAAATGGGACAGAGCCGATACGATTACGATGTGAAGGGGGAGGGGGGCGCAGCAGCAGCAGTTCGTATGCACATGGTGGTCAGTAACTTTAGTAACACAAATCGACGTTTGATTTTAATCCCACACAGATGTGTTAATTTTTCTTTTGTTATTTTCTTTTTTTCTGTCAGAAGAAAATGTATGAATGAAAAACGTGACAGGCTGGATAAAATGTATCTGAGGGAAACGTTATTTCTTTCAGGGTCCGCCTTTTTAAAAAAAAAAGCAGTGTTTAATTTTAACTTGATTTCATATACATTAATTTAAATCAGAAACGAAGAAAATATCGTAACACCGCAATATAACAGTGTCACAGAACCGTGAAACAATTCCGCGAAAACATTCTCTCAATGCTGACAATGTCTTGGTGCGTGGTTCTCACATGTGGTGTCCAGTTGTCCAGCTTAGCTAATTTAAATTCCGCGTGTGATGTTTTAAGTGGGCCTATTGGGACGAAGCTGAGTAGATTCGGGGTGCGAAAATCAGCAGATTCCACGATTTTATGATCCGCAGCAGAGACTGTCAAGTGCTCTTACCGTGCAAGACGTGACCAGTCGGTCGGATTGAGTCCAGGTGTGATTTTTCGCGTTCTACTTACAGGCGTTTTATCTCAGCTGATAACTCCTTGCCAAATGGTGGCGAAAACTCTCAATGAAAAGTGACATCGCATGCGTTGGGAAGACCGTGGGAAAATATTGAGACCTCAGAATATGGTCCTTTTAATTAGAGACGATTGACCAAAGCAAAAATAATACGACAACACATCATAGTGTGTGTGTTTTTGCACGCGGTCTGTTTCTCATAAGGCACGCAATAAGCACACCCCGGTCGTAAGGGAAAATAGCCTAATATGGACAACTGCCTGATATGGACCACCTCCAGTTCTGACAAACTAACGGTGCTATAGGTCTCAAAACAATTGTATTCGATGTATTCACCCTCTCTGGATAACTTGCACATATATATGTGAACAGCTCAGATCATGGGTCAATAAAGTGTTACACAGATGGTCAAAATTAAAGTACAAGATATTGCACTGGAAGTGGAACTACACTGTTGCTTAGTGACTGTATGAAGCTACAAGGTGAAAATAGAAAAAGAAAAACACGATTCTTGACTTTGATGGGCTTTTTCTGCTCGTAAGCACACATTCTTCTACTCATCACAGCATGCCCCATTATTGAGTTTAAACACCAATTAAATTTGTTTTGAATAAAACTCACAATTTTACAATAAGAATTTAGAGACCTGAATCAATTAGGTATATCCTACTTAGTTTGACTTTTGCAAAACTAAGTAATTACACATTTAATTGAATCAGTCAGACAGACGGAGACATAGAGAGACAGACAGAGGGCAAACAGAAATCTGAGAAAGAAACCCCTTTAAAAATGTTACCATGTTTGAAATGAAACATCGCAAGGTGAAGCCATAATTCATCACCTTTCAGTATGACGTCATGAGCGTGTTCCACACTTGAAATGACGTGTTTTTATCATGTTGTCAGCTGCACGGAGCTTGGAAGTATAATTTCCATTCAACGATCCGAGTTTGTTAAGTTTTAGCCTATTTTCAACGTCAAACACCATGAAACTATATATATTTGGAATCAGAAAATGGTAAGGAATAGATAGAAGTTGTTTTTAAGTGTCTTTTTTCATAAATACAGATAGTGGTTATTTATCGGTTTTCTTCATTTTTAAGCATAATTATCAATACAAAACAACAAAACTATATAGTTTTAGATACAGGACGCAATAGGGAATACACCAATATAAAAAAAAAATTCAAATATTAGTTTTTAAAAATTTGAAAAAATGACATATTTTGAACAAACATTTCAATAACAAAACTTTAAGTGACCAAACTGAAATGCAATCCCATAATCCGGCCTAGATCTGAGATTGTGTGATAAGAAATTCGATCAAATTGATGAAAAACTGTAACTGTGAAAGTGCTGCCTCGACCTTTTGGCAAACGGTAAAATATGACGTCATCAAACTGTCCTATCAATAAACGGAAAAATCTTCTATGAGAAAATCCAGTCAAAAATATCCATATCAAATTTCATAAAGATCCACTCCGTAGTTTTTGAGATATGATCTGCAGTGTGAAAAAACGCCCATAACGCCCAAAACGCAAACTCATTTGTCATGATTTGGTCGTGTTCTGCTGATACTATAATGTTTTTCTTTCCTAAAACACACTATAATAGTAGCCTTTCCCAATGTCTATGCTAAAACTGACTTGTCTGTGTTGTCAATGATTTTGCTACAGTGTGAGAACACAATCTCACGCCCATAACGCTGTGACACGAAAACTCATTTGGTCGTGTTCTGCCGATACTGTAATGTTTTTCTTTCTTAAAACACACTATAATAGTAGCCCTTCCCAAATGCAATGCTAAAAATGACTGGTCTGTGTTGTCAATGATTTTCTGCGAGAATGCGATCTATCTGTTTGTCGCAAAGACCGTGTGACACGAAAGTTATGAGCGGAAGACAAATCTGCTGAGTGCAATTACGTTTCAGAAGATAGTTGGTTAAAACAGTTTATCACTCAGACACGCAAAGGAACACTATAACTTTATTATTCAGGCCATATTTGCTTTCCTTTGTCATGTATGAAAGTGCTGGCCTTGGTTGAAGAAAGTGACCTGTCGCTGTGCAACAAATTTGTCGCCATTTTCCGCCGTGTTTTGTAAATAAAACGTGTTTACTACCCACACATACAAAACGATGCTGTTGGTTCTTTTTATTTTCTTGTTGATTCATGCTTAGCAGTTTAGTATGCTTTGTTTTCTTCTCAATTCAATGGATGGCTATAAAATAAGCAATTAGATGTGAAGGTGTAAAAATTACCCATGATCTGAGCTGTTCACATATATAACATCATAAATTGTGAAAGAAACAATTGAAAGTCAGCAGAGACTTTCTTCCGAGATTTGTTAAAATCTCTTAGCAGAGTAAGAGAGAGAGAAAAACAAGTATCCCTTCACAGACATTGGGAGCATCAGACCCTCCTCAGGGGGGACCCAGACTTACAAAGCAAAGTCCCTTTGTGGGGGACGTATCACAAGGAAGTCTAGTCCTGAGGAGGACCATTGTTTTTGTACCTAGACCAGACACGTGTTTCGACACTATTGAATTATCAATCAATCAATCAATCAATGAGGCTTATATCGCGCATATTCCGTGGGTACAGTTCTAGGCGCTCTGCAGTGATGCCGTGTGAGATGAAATTTTATACGGCCAGTAATTGCAGCCATTTCGGCGCATATTTACCTTTCACGGCCTATTATTCCAAGTCACACGGGTATAGGTAGACAATTATTAACTGTGCCTAAGCAATTTTGCCAGGAAAGACCCTTTTGTCAATCGTGGGATCTTTAACGTGCACACCCAATGTAGTGTACACGGGGGAGGGAGTTCGGACACCGAAGAGAGTCTGCACACAAAGTTGACTCTGAAATAAATTTCCGCCGAACCTGGGATCGAACTCACGCTGACAGCGGCCATCTGAATACAAATCCAGCGCGCTACCAACTGAGCTATATCCCCGCTATATATATATACAATATATATATATATATAGAATGACGTCAATATAACTTTATATATATATATATGCAGAAACACAAACCTTAAAACCGTCAGGCTTTTTTCGTTTGTGCACTTTTGGAGCGTTCACTCTAAATTTGACGCCTAGTAACGGATTAATTTCTGTCCACAACCAAGGCTGTTAATTATCACACACACATTTCTACATATGACAGCAAAGACCGTATTTGTTACATTTTAGCAGTGTTGACCCCGAGTTTCTACTGCAAAACAAAAAAATAAAAAAATACAGCAACATCTCAAAGTACGTGTGTGTCGCCTAATATTGACCACCATCAACTCAACTGAGAACATAAACGGTAAAGGCTAATTTGATTAATTCAGATTGGTGAAAATAACCTATAACTAGTCCTCGAGCTTTCAAAAAAAAAATCATTTCATTTTCATTTTCATTACTTTATTGTCCCATCACTGGGAAATTCGGGTCGCTTCCTCTGAGTGGAAAGCTAGCAATCAATCAATCAATCAATGAGGCTTATATCGCGCATAATAATTTATTCCGTGGGTACAGTTCTAGGCGCTCTGCAGTGATGCCGTGTGAGATGAAATTTTATACGGCCAGTAACGGAGTCGCGCTACCCAGGCTTCTGCGTGTTAAGGTGTATTCAGCCACCTGCACTTATGGCAGAATGACCAAGGTCTTTTACGTGCCATTGCGGTGACACGGGGGTGGGACATGGCTTCCGTCTTTGGGTCTGCACATACAGTTGACCCGTGTCCGTCCCGGCCTGAAATCGAACCTGCGACCTTCCGATCACAAGTCCAGTGCTCTACCAACTGTTCTTCTTTTTGTAGACGTTGATAATGTCATTTACTTTCACTCTGTGTTCAATAAGTTTCTTTAGTTTGCTGTTGTACTTCAAATAATATTCTCAACAACCCGAAACAGATACATTTAAAGCATCTTTGAATTAATCTGACTTGCACACTAAGTTGTATTCTGTTATTTTGAGGTATAGGGGTCTTTTTACAGTGATTCGTGAAGGCCTCTTTACAGGTTCATAGTAGGCGCCCATGCTCCTAATATGGACCATTTGTCTGTATTTATTGTTGCTGGATGTTTATCAAAGCTAATTCACTTTAATTAGGCCTAATGGTTAACATAAGAGAGAAGGACTACCAAACACAAAATAAAAACAAAATCTGATCTTTGGTGATTGAAATACAAATTCAGCATATCCTGAGTCCCGCTTCATACAGAAAAAAAAGACAATTCTACATCGTAGATCGGCTCGCGAGAAAAAAAGAGATATTTAATCAATAATTAATGGAAAGAGCAAAGTCTACTCTCCTTGTGTGTAAAGTTTAAAGCCAATTGGATGATATTAGAAGCAAAACGACTTTTACAAAGCAACACAACCGATTTTTATTCAAGTAAAATCATGTACCTGTCATATGCGGATGACGAAATCGGCCGGTATTTTCACACTTCCACAAAAAACAAACCGCTGGATCAATGAACTTCATGCTTTTGGAAAAGTTAGCTAATTCATTCCTCTTTCAAACACAATAAACATATGAATAAAACAAGATTCGTTCTGGGCAAAATCTATTTCGAAAGTGTGCGACCCCCCCCCCCCCCCCCAACCCGATGTTTCGTTCAACCATTCAGTTTTCATAACTTGACCAATGTATTTATTTTCTGTAAGAAACTATCGTTTGGTTAGCAATTCACAGAAAGAAAATAACTTGGAAATGAATAATGTAGCAGCAGCTGTAGACTGCACAGTTGTGTTTTTAAGAGAGGCAACAGCCGATCATGCCGTGAAACAATTCGATTCACAGTTTCAGATCTGACCATGCTTTTACACGCAATAAGACAATCACTCTAGTTAGAAACTTGCTCAAATCAAAAGCTGGTTTGTGTTCTCTGTGCAGAGTTGATTTTGTAGGCGAAATTTAATTCGAAAGTGTGTGACCTTTCAACCGTCTGCGCGCCTTAAATCATTGCTCTGCATAGCTCTGCACTTGGCATGCTATTTTTAGCCGTGTACGGGCCGTTGCGTCCGTGTCGTGTCGTTCTCTGATGATAACGACATGGGCTGCCTCGTTCAAAATGTCAGGTTTCGTAACTCGACTAATGTCGTATTCTCTATAGAATAAAAAAAAAAAATTAAAAACCACCTACGTTAGATCAATACACAAAGAGAAAACACTTGGACATTATTATTGTAGCTCCAAGCCAATGGACCCATTTTAGTTGCTTCGATCAATGTTCCAAGTGCACAAGACTAAAGCATCCATGCATATGTAATGTAGTTTCTGTAATATCAAATTGTTCAGTTTAGTTGCTACTGGGTTGTGTTCTGCATTCAGTTCATAGCCTACATGTATACATGTTCTGCTGTAATGTTGCTGTTGCAATATATGCAAGTGCCAAGATTATGTCTTTGACGTGAATGTGGGGAATTTCATATTCGCATGCCTTTCATATTAAAGGCCCGCTCTGCTTTTACATGTGATACGATCTTCCTTCCACTTGGTCACATTAAACAATCAGCACACTGCCTGCTTGCTGTGGTGAGCCAATTCTTTTTATTAAATTTATATCCCCCAAAAGGCCAATGCCTTTTACAAAATTATTTCTTATAAAACAAAATACCAGCTTGCACAGACATTACCCAGGCAATTCCTTAATTGGAAGAGTGGTCTTATCCCATGTGACTATATCTTAGACGGTGATGAAAACTGTTTCATGAGACGGAGTGAGCCTTTAATCACTCTCAGTGAACTTCTTTTCCTGAGGTACTTGACTTACACTGTTGAGATGGATCAGTCTTATTAACATCTATGTTTTATTGACAATAAAAGCATGTGTTGTCTGGTATCTGTTATAAAACAAGTTTTAATGCTGATTACTGCAATTTAGTCAATGATAGTAATACGAACAAAAAGGATTTCTGATTTAGACACATTATTTTCATCGCAGTTGCGTTCTTCCATTTCCCGCCCGACAAAACCCCGACCACCCCCCCCCCCCCCCTAGCACCCGCCCGCCCGACCCCCCACCACCCACCCCACACTTACGATTCACTGACCCCAGCATCGGCAAAATCACGTGTGCGTGTGCTAGCAGCAACAAAGTCGCGATACCCCAAAGTCAAGGGATCTGTTAGATTGTTATGTCATTACTTTATTGTTCCATCGCTGAGAAATTCGGGTCCCTTTCTCACAGAGGAAAGCAAGCAGCAACAGAGTCGCGCTACTTCAAAGTCAAGGGATTTATTAGATTTGTTTTATTTCTGTTCATTACTTTATTGTCCCATCGCTCGAAAAGTCGAGTTTGGTTTCTTTGTTATGCTAAAAATTGTAATATTTTATCTATCGGGTCCAAGCCAACCCCCACCACCCAGCGTAGAGGCTCTAAACAATAAATACTATTAATAATAAAAGGCATGCATTACTTTGTGGAATGCGGTATTTTTACATTTTTACAAACTATCAAACAAACAAACACACGCACACACACACACAAACACACACACAAACAAACAAACAAACAAACAAACAAACAAACAAACAGACAGATTAATAAACAAGCAGACAGAGTACAACTTTTGCACCTCTGAATATACAAGGTTGTGATAACGGATGACAATTTGAGCGGGGGAGGGACAGAAAGAAAGAACTAATTGACGAGAAAGGGGGTAGGGGGGGCGGTATTTAGAACAGGTAT
>NC_090252.1:67810679-67855057 GCF_037325665.1 Littorina saxatilis
TTAGATTTTTTTCAGATTTGTTTTTCATTGCTAGATTGTCCCATCGCTGGGAAATTAGGGTCACTTCCTCCCAGTGGAAAGCTAGCAGCAACAGACTCGTGCTATCCCAAAGTCAAGGGATCTATTACAAATATTTTTGTGTATGTATTTCTTGTCCCATCGCTTGCTAGCTTTCCACTTGGAGGAAGCGATCCGAATTTCTCAGCGATGGGACAAGAAAGACATGAAAAAAGAAATGTTTTTGTTTACATTTTTACAAATCACGGGTTAACAGGCGTCCTTATTGCGTGCCTTACGAGAAACAGATCGCGTGCAAAAAATACACGTAATGCTGTGTTGTCGTATTCTTTGTGCTTTGGTTTATCGTCTCTAATTAAAAGGACCCTATTCTGAGGACTCAATTCTTTCCTATTATCTTTCCGACTCATGCAATGTCACTTTTCTTTGAGATGTTTTGCGAGGAGTTGTGAGCTGAGAATACAGGCGTGTAAGTAGAACGCAAAAATCACACCTTGACTCGATCGGACAGACTGGTTCATGTAAGAGCACTTGACAGTCTCTGTCTCTTATCCCCGGTAGGATCATAAAATCGTGGAATCTGCTGATGTTCGTACTCCCCATCTACTTAGCTTCGTCCAAATAGGCCCACTTCAAACATCACACGCGGAAGACACGACTTGAGCTGGACACCACACGTGCGAACCACGCACCAAGACACCTCGCACCAGTCAGCATTGAAAACAATGTTTTCGCGAGAAATTGACATAAATAAAATCAATTTGAATTGTTAAAAAAAAGAGAAAAAATAAATTAAAGACGGACTCTTGAAGAAGTACCAACCGGTCATGTCTTTCATTCATCCATTTTCTTCTGACAGAAAAAAAATAACACAAGGAAAATGAACACATGTAAATAGGATTAAAAGCAAACGGCAAGTTGGGTGACAAATGTTACTGACCACCACGTGCGAATTTAAATTTGGGTGGTGTCCTAGGTCTCCGGCATAAACACTAATTCATAAAAAAAATAAAACTCTTTATTTCATACGGTAAAGAAATTACCTTTCTGGCAATATATCTTGTTTTAATATAACTGGCCGCATCACAAAGATCTACAGCTAAATGTGTGCATGTAGTTTTTTTATGACGAGTAATGTAGATCAAATCCTGTGGAAATTGGTCGAAAGTCAATATTACAATCAACTACATGTACTTGGCTCACCCATACAAGCTTCAGTCAATACTCATTTCCGCATTCAGAACTATTCTGTTCAAAGACGCTTGAGCGATTGAACATGTAAAACGCACTTGCACATGTTTAAATTTTGACTTTTTTCCTCAGACATTTTTTTTCTTTCCTCTGACATTTAATTTCTTAACCTCTCAAATTAGCGGAACCGAGAGCAATTCCCATGCCTGCTTTTTGCTACCTATTCTCTATGCACTGTCAATAATATGGTTTGAGGCGATTTAGTCGTTTGCTTACAAAAATAAGATATTTTTATTATCAGATCAGCTTTGCAAAGGAGATACTTACAAAAAAAGTCGGATGCGTGGCGACAACTGCTATTTACTGAAAAGGAAGGAGATGAGAGAGAGAGGGGGGGGAAGGGGGGTGGTCCGGGGAGAAGTGGAGGGCAAAAAGGGACAGAGCCGATACGATTACGATGTTGAGGGGAGGGGGGACAGCAAATATTTGCATGCACGTGGTGGTCAGTAACAATCGTCACACGACTTGCCGTTTGCTTTTAATCCTATTCACATGTGTTCATCTTGTCCTTGTATTATTTTCTGTGGGTTTTTTTTCTGTCAGAAGAAAATCGCTTTTCATGCATGAAGACGTGACGGGCTGGATAAAACATGTCTGAGTGAAACGTTATTCCTTTCAGAGTCCGACTTCGATTTTGTCTTCTTCTTTTTTTAACAATTCAACTTGATTTTATTTACATGAATTTCTCGCGAAAACATTTTTTTCAATGCTGGCAATGTCTTAGTGCGTGGTACCACATGTGGTGTCCAGCTCAAGTTATTTGTCTTAGCTTTAAATTCCGCGTGTGATGTTTGAAGTGGGCCTATTTGGACGAAGCTAAGTAGATGGAGAGTACGAGGCAGAGACTGTCAAGTGCTCTTACAAGAACCAGTCGGTCCGATCGAGTCAAGGTGTGATTTTCGCGTGCTACTTAATTAGGCTACACGCTTGTATTCTCAGCTCACAACTCCTCGCCAAATGGTGGCAAAAACTCTCAAAGGAAAAGTGACATCGCATGAGTCGGGAAGATCGTGGGAAAGAATTGAGACCTCAGAATAGGGTCCTTTTAATTAGATACGATAAACCAAAGCACAAAGAATACTACAACACAGCATTACGAGTATTTTTTGCACGTGGTCTGTTTCTCGTAAAGGCACACAATAAGGACGCCCTGGTGGCTTATAGCTACACGAAGCATCCGGTGAGCAACAAATAAAGTTTGGTCGCTAAAAACATGTCCGTACCGTCGTCAGCGAAGATTGCCTTATATGGACCACTGCCTAACATGGACCAATACATTTCTGGGTGGCCGAGTGGTAACGCACTTGCGCTCGGAAGCGAGAGGTTGCGAGTTCGACCCTGGGTCAGGGCGTTAGCAATTTTCTCCCCCCTTTCCTAACCTAGGTGGTGGGTTCAAGTGCTAGTCTTTCGGATGAGACAAAAACCCGAGGTCCCTTTGTGTACACTACATTGGGGAGTGCACATTAAAGATCCCACGATTGACAAAAGGGTCTTTTCTGGCAAAATTGTACAGGCATAGATAAAAAAAAATGTCCACCAAAATACCCGTGTGACTTGGAATAATAGGCCGTGAAAAGTAGGATATGCGCCGAAATGGCTGCGATCTGCTGGCCGATGTGAATGCGTGATGTATTGTGTAAAACAAATTCCATCTCACACGGCATAAATAAATCCCTGCGCCTTGAATATGTGCGCGATATAAATTGCATAAAAAAATCCCTGCGCTTAGAACTGTACCCACGGAATACGCGCGATATTAACACCTATTGTGTTTTCAGCGTAGCAATAGGGTCCGATATTTAGACGAGACAAGTATAATGCCGACGAGTCGAAGACGAGTCGCATTATACTTGTTCGAGTCTAAATATCGGACCCTATTGCTACGCTGAAAACACAATAGCGATTATATAGCTGTTATGACCTTGATTTGTTGTTCCAAACTTACAAAATGACAGTTTTTGCGTCGATGCGTTGATCTCAGGTTTTGATAGCAGACAAACTTCTTACGCGCATCATGTTCGCGCAGGCATGCACACCGCTACACGCTTTCTGACTTTGGAAGAAAAACTGACTCCAAGTGCATTCGATTTCACAACACAGTTGTTGAAACAGCTTTTTAAGTTGTCAGTGTATGCTGTTGTCGATAGAAACATCGCCGTGGTACAGATGGGTAAACCGGAACCATGCGTCTTTGTTATCGACAATATGCTTTTGGATATTGAGAAAAATGGCCGACTTCCGTAGCATTATGCTTTGATGATCGCGGGAAGAGACCACAGCCCCCGAATTCCCCCACGTGTTCATCAGAATAGCTATATAAGCCTCATATTGATTGATTGATTCATTTCAGAAAACTAACGGCGCTGGAACGCTCAAAACAATTTCATTCGCTGTATTCAACCTCTATGGATAACTTGCACATGTCAAAACAGTTGCAACATAGGTACATAGTTGTATAAGGTTAAGTGATAGATTTTGATTACCCTGTGGTTACCATGTTAATGATCTAGTATTTGATTATTGGCATGTCATGTTGTTTTATGTTTTTATCGAATGTTATGCTTGAGTGAATCTTTCTTAAAGGTTTGTTTGTGTGTTCACATAACTTAGCTCAGCTTGATAAGATTAGACAACATTTTGGATGAAATCCTTGAATTGGCAAGTCTCTGATAGTCATCATCTCTCTGACACCCCCCCCCCCCCCCCGACTTTCCCGACTTAAATCTTCCCGATATTGTTGAAATTTAAAATACATGACAGTATTACCCAATTAGGTCTCCCCTGCGTTTAGTACTCACTGACACTGAAAGCCGAGAACATGATTATGCTCGAATATGAATGAGAAAATACATCGACGCACCAAAAATGAAAAGAGCGGTTACCGAAAACACTACGTGTCAATAATCACGCGTACCAGTGGTACTGTTTTCATAAAATGTTCTTCCAGATCTGTACCAAAGCATACTTACAGAGTTAGTCAACCCATGATGGTGTTGATATCACCGTATAAATATGTCTATGTTTCTGTCATCGTCCGCCACTTCTCAGTCAGTCATTCAATATGTCTGTCTGTCTGTCTGTCTGTCTGTCTGTCTGTCTGTCTGTCTGTCTGTCTGTCTGCCTGTCTGTCTGTCTGTCTGTCTGCGCGTCCGTCCGTCTGTATGTGTGTATGTGTCTCTCTCTTTCTCTCTCTTTTCCTGTCTGTCCGTATGTCTGTCTGTCTGTCTGTCTGTCTGACTGACTGTCTGTCTATCTGTCTGTCTGTAAGCCTGCCCGCCCGCCCGTCATTCCGTCCGTCTCTCTCTCTCTCTCTCTCTCTCTCTCTCTCTCTCTCTCTCTCTCTCTCTCTCTCTCTCTCTCTCTCTCTCTCTCTCTCTCTCTCTCTCTCTCTCTCTCGCTCTCTCTCTCTCGCTCACTATTATTTGAGAAACGATTCGGTCTGTGACTTCTTTAAATCGTATCTTGCTGACCGGACACAGTATGTCACTCTACAATGCCAGAATTCGTCTACTGCACTAATAAGACAAACCGGCACGGTGGCCTAGTGGTAAGGCGTCCGCCCTGTGATCGGGAGGTCGTGGGTCCCTATAACCCACGTACTGCCCATCTGCACTAGGAAACTGTTCTCTAATTCTTGCAACCGCACAAGCTGGTAAGGTGATCCTGATGTCTCTCCCAGCCATTTCCAGACCCACCGCACAAGCATGCGGTAAGCTACATACCGATACTGCCTGGAAAGAAAAACAAGCATTCAGTATTAATGACAGTATCAATCAATCAATCAATATGAGGCTTATATCGCGCGTATTCCGTGGGTACAGTTCTAAGCGCAGGGATTTAAAAAAACATTTTATGCAATTTATATCGCGCACATATTCAAGGCGCAGGGATTTATTTATGCCGTGTGAGATGGAATTTTTTGTACACAATACATCACGCATTCACATCGGCCAGCAGATCGCAGCCATTTCGGCGCATATCCTACTTTTCACGGCCTATTATTCCAAGTCACACGGGTATTTTGGTGGACATTTTTATCTATGCCGATACAATTTTGCCAGGAAAGACCCTTTTGTCAATCGTGGGATCTTTAACGTGCACACCCCAATGTAGTGTACACAAAGGGACCTCGGTTTTTCATCTCATCCGAAAGACATATAACGTGCACCACACACAAGACCCTTTTGTCAATGGTGGGATCTTTAACGTGCACACCCCAATGTAGTGTACACGAAGGGACCTCGGCGTTTCGTCTCATCCGAAAGACTAGCACCCACCACCTAGGTTAGGAAAGGGGGGAGAAAATTGCTAACGCCCTGACCCAGGGTCGAACTCGCAACCTCTCGCTTCCGAGCGCAAGTGCGTTACCACTCGGCCACCCAGTCCACAGTACACAAAGTGTACAATCAGGATACTTGAAAACATTCCCCATATTGCTTTGCTCAGAATTAGCACATGCGAATGAATGAATTGTCTTGAAATAAAAATGAATATCTGACAATTAATTTTCATTTTTTTATTTTATTGTTATTTGTTTTTGCACATCTATGACATAAACCTATTTATAGTATCATGATTGCAATTCTAAAAAAAAATAACTTACTCATTAGCATCCTGTATAGCCCTCCCATACTGCTGGTTGTACCAGTGATAGCATGTCTCCAAGACATAGTGGTCCAAGCACACTGATTTGAAGCCAGGGTGGTCAGTGATGCAGCCCACCCCTGTGCTTACTATCAGTGATTCCATTTCTGGAATTTCTTGACAACAGCGGCATTCTCGGATTGAGCCCATGCCTGCACAGTTTGCGCACTGACACCTGCACACACAAAATTTGATACAAGTTTAGTTCAAATTCTCTGCAGTCTACAAACTCACACAAAAAAATTGATCTACTAAGGCAGTAAAACAACTGAAATGGACAAATTCACAACCAATGGTAGTGACCATTATGTCTAGACAAAACCATAATAAATTGTTATTCCATTGGAACATTGGTATATTCATACGTGTACTGATTTGGCTAGTTTTAGTTTTGGGGACTGCTACTAGCAATGATTGAGTGGGCATACTGACTACTCAGTAGGATGATGTTTTGACTAAAATTATAATCAGGAATGCGCATCACTTTCTGGCATGCATGAATTGCATCAAGGGTAAAAGAAGACATCGCACAAACTTTACAAATTACTGACTGCAAAACAAGCTCTACCAGAATCGATTCTATAATAGGAATATATACGAGGAAGAGTCTCACAATCACTGAATCAGTGGTAGTTTCTTACCAGTTGGTGGACATCAAACGATCGAGAGACTCGCTAAAATCGTCTCTGTCGGGTGTTTCCTCAACCTCAGCATCGGACAGCTCAGGTTCAAACTGGTATGGTTGAAGATCGTGTTCATTCAAAACCTCAAAATCACTACTGTAGCACGATAGTTCCAGTGAAGAAACGCTGCTTGTTTCACTGTTTTCTTCATGGTCTGCCATGCCAATACAGCTGCTGACGTCACTGCGAGGGGAGATCAGCCATGGCTGCGTTTTAGATTCTTACTTCCCTTACCCTTAATTGCAGGTATGAAAACCCACTTTCATTGATCGATATCTATTAAACCAAAGGACTTTGCTTGCCAATATTTTGCATCTGGTACTATTTAGTAATGTTCTCTCAGCAGAATTGTTTTGACCGAGCAATGTGGTTGACCTTTAATACTTTGATTAGATACTGCTCCTTTTAGGTATGAAATGATAGCATGTGCATGTGTGTAGGTAAGCGAGCGCACGCTCGCGCGCGCGAGCATGTGTGTGTGTATATGTGTGCATGTGTGTGTGTGTGTGTGCGTGTGTGTGTGTGTGTGTGTGTGTGTGTGTGTGTAAGTGTGTGTGAGCTTGTGTGTGCGTGTGTGTGTATACGAGGGTGTGTGTGTGGATGTGTGTGTGTGTGTGTGTGTGTGTGTATGTGCGCAGTCTTTGCTTTCGTTTACAATTATTCTCTGTAGTATGTTCCAAGGACAGGTTGGAAGATTAGGCTAAGCCTAAAACCTTTATCCTTATGTAATAAAGTTCTGAGTTCTGAGTTCTGAGCTCTCTCTCTCTCTCTCTCTCTCTCTCTCTCTCTCTCTCTCTCTCTCTCTCTCTCTCTCTCTCTCTCTCTCTCTCTCTCTCTCTCTCTCCTTTGCTGGGCCGTCAAGGTGCAACTCTCTTCCTTCGAATGTTAAAACTAGCAAATCTGTAAATATCTTTAAATCTTCCTTAAAAAAACATCTAAACTGTTCTCTGTAAGTACACACCCACGGTGACATAATTATGTGAATCTTACAGTTCTGTCTAATGTATACTATATTAATATTACTATATAATTATATTCACGTCATATTACATATTAATAGCATATAGTATTCATATTGTTTTACTTCGTATATTTATTAGACTGTGTGTTTCGTGTGGCCGTGGTGCTTATGCCTATTTACTGTACATTTACATGTTATGCCTATATGATTTCATTATATTATGTTGGTTATATGCGTGCGGATGTGTTAGTGTGAATGTAAAGGGCACGTTGTAAGATTAGGCCCTTGGCTTAAAATGTTTACCATTTATGTCAATAAAATGTTCTAAGTCTAAGTCTAAGTCTCTCTCACTCTCTCTCTCTCTCTCTCTCTCTCTCTCTCTCTCTCTCTCTCTCTCTCTCTCTCTCTCTCTCTCTCTCTCTCTCTCTCTTCCTCTCTGTACACACTTAGCAAGAGAATGTAGGCGAAGGTTACCCTAAGCTGTCACTATGTTACTAATTGAAATCAGTGCTTTTTCAAGAGGCAATTGTTAAAGCAAGGTTTGTCATGAAAGACTGATGTAAAGGGCTTTCAAGTACATGATGAGAGAGCAGCAGACACAACAATTGCAATTCACTGTAAAGGATCCTACTTCATAGGTCACACATCATTGGTCCGGTTGAGTTGACCACCGTCGTCAGCTGGAAATGTTTATTGTCGCCGTGTTCCTGTCAAACCAACCGAGCTACACCCGTTTGTTCTTTTACACAAGGATTGTTAATTTATATGAATACAAGGTACAACTTGGCAAACTAAAACAAGTTAACTGTATTATGTCCATATGACGAGAATGAGTTCTGAATATACATTAAAATACTTTAGCCCGGGACAAACATTACTCTAAATGCAGACGCCTTCCAACGCATATAGATAGGAAACTGTTCCGTACCATTTTGGTTGGAATTAAATTGTTCTATTGTGGATAGTCACTATTATTCAGTTGCTCTGGATCGCACGCGATGGTCGGTTGGGCAGTCAGATATGTTTGTCAGTGCCAGACCTATTAAGTTAGGGGATGGTTGGAATACAACATAGTGTAGATATGCGGTTCGGAGGTCTATTCTACACGTCATAAAAAAGTAGGCACATGGGTTTTAGTTTTTTTTTAATTATAACTAGTTTACGTCATTGAAACGACCAAATGGCTTGGAAGATTTTCTTATCTTTTCATCGTACCAAATCAACTTTGGGGAGGGGGTTGGGGTGCACATAAAAAATATTCTTACTCACACAAAAAAACTTAAAAAATCAGAATTCGTTGCCCACTAGATGCTTTGTGTAGCAATAAGCCGTTGTTAACCCGTGATTTGTAAAAATGTAAAAAAAATAATTACAAATCACGGAGCGCGCCCCGCCAGTTGTAAAAACATTTTTACAAATCGCGGGGCGCGCCTCGCTATTTGTAAAAATGTTTTTACAAATCACGTTTTTGCGCCCGATATTTTCTTGTCATCCTCAAAGTCAAGGGACAAAAACGAAACCCCTTGACTTTAGGGGTATTGCGACTCTGTTAATTTTAAGATTGGTTTTTTTCTTCATTACTAGGATGTCCCATCATTGGGAAATTCCGGTCGCTTCCTCCCAGTGGAAAGCTAGCAGTGACAGAGTCGCACTACCCCAAAGTCAAGGGATCTATTAGTCCCGTTTCGCCGTTATCCCAATTCGCCCCCATCGCATTTTGGCGACATTTCTCAGGCCAAGTGTCATTTTACCACCATGTCATGTACCATTAGCTCCACATCCCATTTTGGCGCAATCCCGGATCGCCGTTATCCCATTTCGCCCCAATCCCAGTAGCTTAACATCCCAAGTCAAGGGATCTATTAGATTTCTAGATTGTCTCATCGCTGGAAGATTCGGGTCGCTTCTTCCCAATAAAAAGCTAGCAGCAACAGAGTCGCGCTACCCTTAAGTCAAGGGATCTATTGGATTTTTTTTGATTTTTTTTTCATTACTAGATTGCCCGAACGCTGCGAAAGTCGGGTCGCTTCCACCCAATGGAAAGCTAGCAGCAACAGAGTCGCACTATCCCCAAGTCAAGGGATATATTAGATTATTTTTTTTCCTTACTAGATTGTTCCATTGCTGGGAAATTCGGGTCGCTTCCTCCCAATGGAAAGCTAGCAGCAACTACAGAGTCGCGCTACCCCGAAAGTCAAGGGATCTATAAGATTTTTTTTCAGATTTGTTTTTCATTTATAGATTGTCCCATCGCTGGGAAATTAGGGTCACTTCCTCCCAGTGGAAAGCTAGCAGCAACCTAGTCGTGCTACCCCAAAGTCAAGGGATCTATTATATATATTTTTGTGTATGTATTTCTTGTCCCATCGCTTGCTAGCTTTCCACTGGGAGGAAGCGATCCGAATTTCTCAGCGATGGGACAAGAAAGACATGAAAAAAGAATTACATTTTTTGTTTAAATTTTTACAAATCACGGGTTAACAGGCGTCCTTATTGCGTGCCTTACAAGAAACAGATCGCGTGCAAAAAAACCACGTAATGCTGTGTAGTATTCTTTGTGCTTTGGTTTATCGTCTCTAATTGACCCTATTCTGAGGTCTAAATCTTTCCTATTATCTTTCCGACTCATGCAATGTCACTTTTCTTTGAGATGTTTTGCGAGGAGTTGTGAGCTGAGAATACAGGCGTGTAAGTAGAACGCAAAAATCACACCTTGACTCGATCGGACAGACTGGTTCATGTAAGAGCACTTGACAGTCTCTGTCTCTTATCCCCGGTAGGATCATAAAATCGTGGAATCTGCTGATGTTCGTACTCCCCATTGTCACGATCGGGTGACAGAGACCAAGAAAGCGTCACTCAGTGGAGTGCCTGTTCTGGGTCAATGTATGATAGAAAGCGCCTGTGCGTGATATTGGACACAGCAGAGTTTTTGCTGACAGTGCTCCCGAGCACGGATGTTTTGAAACGCACGAGCTTCACAGTGCAGGTTTCTGCTGTCATAGGGCTGACGGTTTTTTTCGCTGACAGCGCGCACGGGATTTTCAGGGATTGAGTTTCTCGTGTCTTTTTTCCTGCTTGGGGAGGCAAAACTGTGTATAGCTGGACTGGTTTGGTGACAAGGTCAGTCACGTGTATTTGGCTAGGTGGTCTGTCAGAGACTCAAGGACGACACACTTGACACCCAGCGGCAGAAGGGGAAGGACCTAACACACAGTTACTAGAGTATGATGGTTTTTCACCGAGTATCATATTCGGCACTCTAGGGGAACTTCCACAAGTTATTCCTTTCCTCTGCCACGTATTTTGCTGAGGACAAGTCGTCACATTTCCTTCGTCGGCGATGGCTTTCGCATAAGGATTCGACAAGGGGTTCTGGACGTTTTGGGTCACTGTTGACGAACAGAGACTGTTCCAGGGAGGAGGCGGACTTTGCTTCCATTGAGAGTTACAATCATAGGCTTTTGAGGTAATAAATCATTATTTAACGCTGTTGATGAGTCTGTGTTGTGGAATGAAATACTCTCTGTTGTTCTTTCCAGGTTAGCGCATAATTTACTCTCTGTGACGCTAAAATACTAATCTGTATATGGTTTTTGCAGATAGGGAGAGAAGGACGGAAAATGGCTGTTTTGTTGTTGTAAAAAGTCAGTTTTGTGCAGGCCCACGTGCTCGATGAGATATTTAAAGATGACATGTTTTAAGGTGGTGGGTGAGGGGTAGCTGACATGTTTAGTGCACCGATGCTTTCTGTTTGCAGCCTTCCTTCGTTCGTTCGTTTCGTCCGTTCGTTACGTTCCCGTAACATCGGCACGGCTGACTCTGGCGGGAACTGTTGAGGCTACGCTAACCAGGAGACCGGCTAACCAGCGGACCGGCTAACCAGCGAACCGGCTAACCAGCGGACCGGCTAACCAGCGAACCGACTAACCAGCATACCGGCTAAGCAGCAGCAGCAGAGATAAAGCTAAGTGCACCATGTCGTACGCACCCCGTTGACCACCGTTGTCTTTTCGTATCTATGATTTCATTGGAGTAGTGACAACGTGGGGTGTGACCCCTGCACGAACTAGAGCTTTTCGAACAGAACATTCGCATTTAACTATATTTACACGGGTTCAGCGTGTTACTATAATTTTCTATATACTACTGGCATTTTGTCAGTGAACACTGTTTTTTTACGTGTTGAGAACGTAAAAGGAACATATTTTGAGTGAAGGCTCGAGGGAGGTGGAGAGTTTATACATAAACAGGCGTCTGAAACTTATACTTTTGTTGACTCTATTTAATTGTATGACTGCGAGAGTGGATCGTGGTGTGGTTAGTTAATTAGTAGTAATTAACCGGTTCATAATCACCTTAAGTGATATATTGAAACGTGACACATGGGGGCCAAGCCGGGATTTACTCAGTTAATTTCCAACTGATAAAGACCCACCAATTAAGGATAACTAAGAGCAGATAATCTCGTCAGTGCTCGACTTATTTTCTGCTTGGTGCTACCCTTTTTTGTATAGTTTTGATCATATACCACACCTTAAGCGATTCACATCTTGCAGGAAATGTAAATTGTAATTTGTGAGTTATTGTATGCGCTAACTGTGATTACCTCCCTTTCCTTTGTTTGTGAATCTTTGTTGTTGTACGTTCAGAGTTTTCCGTTGCAGAGAGCTGAGCGGGGTTAGCGGATTTGTTATTCGTTTTACTCAGTTTTCTCTACATTGTTGTTTCGCATTCCGTAACAGGTTACATTTTCTACCGTCTTGTTTTACTTGGATTTTTCTCCATATTTTGACTTTGTTGGAATTTTGGGGGGGAAGGGTCCGAGGACTTCTGTCCTAACCAAGGCTGTGGGAAACACTCTGTTTCACCGCAAAAAGCAGCCGATAAAGTAGGCCACGGCTGTGGGAAACACTTTGTTTCACCGCAGAAAGCAGCCATAAAGTAGGCTACGCGATTTGTTCTACACCGTTTGGATTTTTCTTCTGCATTTTCCGGTTGCTGGATTTTTGTATCCATTTCATCACCGCGTGTTCTAGCTATAGCTGCGTTAGACTTACTTTGGTAATAAAGCTTTGCTAAAACTAACCATGGCCACGGGGGATCTCCGACGAGGAGAATAACTTTCGAGACTCCTGGTAGTGAGCAACCGACTGAGCGAGACGCACGCGTTAGAGCCCGAAGCGTTCTAAAACGCTTAGAAGTGGAACGGAAGGAAGAATTTGAGCGACTGACAAGAAAAGAAGAACGTGACAGACAGGACAAGAAGGACGAACTTGACAGACAAGAAAGAGAACGACAGGCCGAACGACAGGCAGAACGAGACAGACAGGAAAGGAAAGACGAACGTGACAGACAGGACAAGAAAGAGAAAGACGAACTTGACAGACAAGAAAGAGAACGACAGGCAGAACGAGACAGACAGGAAAAGAGAGACGAACGTGACAGACTAGACCGGAAGGAACAGGCGGATCGCGATCTCCAGCTAGAACTAGCTAGGCTACAGGCCGAGAAGGGTACGCTTACTCAGGCTAGCGCGCCGACGTTTGTTGCCGACCGTACGAGACTGCCGACGTTCGACGATGACAAGGACGAGCTCGACGATTTTTTACGCCGGTTTGAGCGCATTGCATCCGACCAGAAGTGGGACGAGGCCACGTGGGCTAGCCGCCTTAGCACCTGCTTAAAGGGACGCGCATTGCAGCTCTACAACGCTTTGGAGGACGACGAGGCGAGAGACTATCAGGCACTTAAGAAGGCGTTACTCCAGCGCTTTAACCTGACTGCTGAAGCCTACAGACGACGTCTGCGTAACAGCAAGAGACTGAGCGGCGAGCTGAGTCATCAGTTTGTGGCACGCCTTAACCTCTACCTGCGGCGCTGGGTGGAGATGGCCGAAAAGGACTGGACCGTCAACGACCTTGCCGACCTCATAGTCATGGAACAACTGATGTCCAGCCTGCGACCTGAGGTGGTGACCTTCGTGCAGGAGCACCAGCCCAAGACTACTCAGGAGGCAGCCGACTGGATCAGAGTGCACGAGGACGCCCAGGCGATCTCCGGCAAATCTTCAGGCTCACGGCCAGGAAAAACGGGAAATTCGGGTTCTTCAGGACCCAAGGACGGGAAGGACGATCAGGGACACAAGGGATCGAGTTCCAGAACTGACATCCAGTGTTACTACTGCAACAAGCGGGGCCACGTGAAGAAGGACTGCCACAAGAGACAGGCTGACCAGAAGGGCGTTCACTTCGTTGGCAGTGAGGAGTTCAGGGACGTCACGAGCTCATGCACCATCCCACAACTCTGCGTTCCGTGCTCCAGGAAACATTTCCAGCCCCACTGCAACGTCTACGTTAACGGAGTGAAGGGCGAAGGTCTGCGGGACACAGGGGCAGACATGATAGTGGTTCGGGCGAGTCTAGTTCCAGCTATGGCCTACACAGGAGACAGCATCAGGGTGAGAATGGCCGAGGCATCTCACGCTTACGACTTGAACACGGCAGTGATCAAGGTCGTAACACCGTTGTTCACGGGGACCATTGTGGCCGTCGTCATGGACGATCCTCCATGCGACCTGCTCATTGGAAACCGGGTTCAGTTTGTGGACGGCGTCACCAGGGAGGTTCCCGTTTATCGGTCTCCCGACGTCATTTCAGTGCTCACGCGGGCACAGGCGGAGCGAGAGGACAAACCTCTCAAACCCCTACCTGCTGCACGAGCTGCCCTGGGGAACGTGACCCCCGCGCTTCTCGCGAAGGCTCAGGATTCTGACCCGACCTTAGCTACTCCTCGGGAGCACGCGAAGTCGGGGAAGGTGAAGCTGAGCGGGAAGCATGGGAGGTCAAAGTTCCTCAGGGACAAGAAGTTGCTCTACCGGGAGTTCAGCAACCAAGAAGGTACATTCAAACAGGTTGTCGTGCCTCGCGAGTTTCGCGAGGGTGTCATGGCAACGGCACACGACTCGATTCTGGGAGGTCATCTTGGTACCAAGAAGACCACGGATCGTGTCTGGCGCCACTTTTACTGGCCAGGCATCTGCACGGATGTCCGACGTTTCTGTGCGTCCTGCGATAAGTGCCAGAAGGTGGTTGCCAAAGGAAGGGTGAGGAAGGTCCCCTTAGAGAAGATGCCGCTCATCGACGAACCCTTTCGTCGGGTGGCAGTGGACATCATCGGGCCCATCTTGCCTGCGTCTGAGGACGGAAACAGATACATTTTGACCATGGTGGACTACGCTACTCGATACCCAGAGGCGATCCCTCTGAAATCGATTGAAGCCACGCGAGTAGCTGAGGCTCTGGTTACTATGTGGTCCCGGCTGGGAATTCCATCAGAGGTACTCACCGACAGAGGCACGCAGTTCACGGGAGGAGTGATGGCGGAGGCAGCACGACTGCTATCACTGGAGCAGCACTTCACCACTCCTTACCATGCTCAGTGCAACGGACTGGTGGAGAGGTTCAATGGCACCTTGAAGACCATGCTGAGGAAACTAGCTCAGGAGAAACCACGCACGTGGGACAGGTACATCCCAGCATTGCTTTTTGCATACCGCGAGGTTCCTCAGGAGAGCTTGGGTTTTTCCCCATTTGAGTTGTTGTACGGCAGACAGGTACGCGGTCCCATGGCTATCCTGCGTCAAGCTTGGACGGACGAAGAAGCTGACGAGGAGGTGCAGACGACAGCGACCTACATCGTAGAACTCAGGAACAGGATTGAAGAGACCTGCAAATTGGCTCAAGAGAACCTGGGAAGAGCAGCACAGCGTTACGCGCGAGGATTCGACCGCAAGGCACGGCCGCGCAGCTTCAAGATTGGAGAACGGGTGTTGCTACTTCTACCTGTCAAACACAACAAGCTACAACTGCAGTGGCAAGGACCTTTTGAGGTGACAGCGAGGGTGGGCCAGAACGACTACAGGATCATGATGCACGGGAAAGCACGCCTGTACCACGCCAACCTGCTGCGCGCCTACATAGAGAGGACAGCCTACGGGGAGAAGAACAAAGACCAGAAGAACAAAGACAAGAAGACAGAGAAGGTTGCAGTCATCAGGGGTGAAACGAGGGGTTGCTCGTTCTTGAGGACGACCTTTCTGTCTGGAAACGGACCATCAACCTCTGCAATATCTTCAGGTTGCAAGGTTGGCAAACGCCAGACTTATGCGCTGGGCGTTGATTCTCCAACCGTACCAATTCACGGTACGCGTCATTCCGGGCGCCAACAATGTTGGAGCTGACTTTCTCTCTCGGGCTGTAGAGGAGAACATGACTGTGAGCGAAACCGAGGTTTCGTCTTGAAGAGGGGAGGTGTGTCACGATCGGGTGACAGAGACCAAGAAAGCGTCACTCAGTGGAGTGCCTGTTCTGGGTCAATGTATGATAGAAAGCGCCTGTGCGTGATATTGGACACAGCAGAGTTTTTGCTGACAGTGCTCCCGAGCACGGATGTTTTGAAACGCACGAGCTTCACAGTGCAGGTTTCTGCTGTCATAGGGCTGACGGTTTTTTTCGCTGACAGCGCGCACGGGATTTTCAGGGATTGAGTTTCTCGTGTCTTTTTTCCTGCTTGGGGAGGCAAAACTGTGTATAGCTGGACTGGTTTGGTGACAAGGTCAGTCACGTGTATTTGGCTAGGTGGTCTGTCAGAGACTCAAGGACGACACACTTGACACCCAGCGGCAGAAGGGGAAGGACCTAACACACAGTTACTAGAGTATGATGGTTTTTCACCGAGTATCATATTCGGCACTCTAGGGGAACTTCCACAAGTTATTCCTTTCCTCTGCCACGTATTTTGCTGAGGACAAGTCGTCACATTTCCTTCGTCGGCGATGGCTTTCGCATAAGGATTCGACAAGGGGTTCTGGACGTTTTGGGTCACTGTTGACGAACAGAGACTGTTCCAGGGAGGAGGCGGACTTTGCTTCCATTGAGAGTTACAATCATAGGCTTTTGAGGTAATAAATCATTATTTAACGCTGTTGATGAGTCTGTGTTGTGGAATGAAATACTCTCTGTTGTTCTTTCCAGGTTAGCGCATAATTTACTCTCTGTGACGCTAAAATACTAATCTGTATATGGTTTTTGCAGATAGGGAGAGAAGGACGGAAAATGGCTGTTTTGTTGTTGTAAAAAGTCAGTTTTGTGCAGGCCCACGTGCTCGATGAGATATTTAAAGATGACATGTTTTAAGGTGGTGGGTGAGGGGTAGCTGACATGTTTAGTGCACCGATGCTTTCTGTTTGCAGCCTTCCTTCGTTCGTTCGTTTCGTCCGTTCGTTACGTTCCCGTAACATCGGCACGGCTGACTCTGGCGGGAACTGTTGAGGCTACGCTAACCAGGAGACCGGCTAACCAGCGGACCGGCTAACCAGCGAACCGGCTAACCAGCGGACCGGCTAACCAGCGAACCGACTAACCAGCATACCGGCTAAGCAGCAGCAGCAGAGATAAAGCTAAGTGCACCATGTCGTACGCACCCCGTTGACCACCGTTGTCTTTTCGTATCTATGATTTCATTGGAGTAGTGACAACGTGGGGTGTGACCCCTGCACGAACTAGAGCTTTTCGAACAGAACATTCGCATTTAACTATATTTACACGGGTTCAGCGTGTTACTATAATTTTCTATATACTACTGGCATTTTGTCAGTGAACACTGTTTTTTTACGTGTTGAGAACGTAAAAGGAACATATTTTGAGTGAAGGCTCGAGGGAGGTGGAGAGTTTATACATAAACAGGCGTCTGAAACTTATACTTTTGTTGACTCTATTTAATTGTATGACTGCGAGAGTGGATCGTGGTGTGGTTAGTTAATTAGTAGTAATTAACCGGTTCATAATCACCTTAAGTGATATATTGAAACGTGACACCCATCTACTTAGCTTCGTCCAAATAGGCCCACTTCAAACATCACACGCGGAAGACACGACTTGAGCTGGACACCACAGTCATGTTCGAACCACGCACCAAGACACCACGCACCAGTCAGCATTGAAAACAATGTTTTCGCGAGAAATTGACATAAATAAAATCAATCTAAATTGTTAAAAATAAGAGAAAAAAGAAATCAAAGACGGACTCTTGAAGAAGTAACGTTTCACTCAGATATATTTTATCCAGCCGGTCATGTCTTTCATTCATCCCTTTTCTTCTGACAGAAATAAAATAACACAAGAGAAATGAACATATGTAAGTAGGATTAAAAGCAAACGGCAAGTTGTGTGAAAAATGTTACTGACCACCACGTGCATGCACATATTTGCTGCCCCCCCCCCCCTCAACATCGTAATCGTATCGGCTCTGTATCCCTTTGCCCTCGACCTCTTCCCGAACACCTCCCCCCCCCCCACCCCCTTCCTTTCTTTTTAGTAAATCCCCCCTCAGTCGGAGCGGCAGTTGTCACCACGCATTCGACTTCTTTTTGTTTTGTTTTAATAGTATCTCCTTTACAAGCTGATCTGATAATAAAATATCTTATTTTTGTAAGCCCTTAGAAAAAATCTCCCTAGAAAGAAATGGGTTAAAGCATGATGCTATTAAAATATTGACGGGTGAATGCCGGCTACACAAACACACGTACCAAAGTACTCATCCTCCCCGAAGACGGAATGTGACCCCCAATGTGGTGGGAACTTAAAAGCGGTCACATACGCGTTTTTCTCCTAGGTACGGGGAGAACGCAGAAAAAGAAAAAGTAGAAGAATGGCCTTTCCGAGCATAATTATATAGCCAGTTAAACAATTTCATTATTTGTAGTTTCAGAGATATGGAGCTTCAAAGTACTGATCCTTATTTTCTGGGAGCATATTTCAGAAGCAGTTATAAATTACATCCAGTGATGCAGTCCACCTGACCTGATCGTGACCTATACTGCTGGCGCTGGTGGTCGGTCACATTACCTTTTCGGTCCACGGCGGGTTATGCAACACAAAGGTGCAGACAGGCCTCTTTTTCACCTAACCAAGGTTACGGATGTTAGTGACCTGATCGTGACCTACGCTGCCGGCGCCGTGTCTCGGTCACATCAATCAATCAATCAATATGAGGCCTATATTGGGGCGGGGATATAGCTCAGTTGGTAGCGCGCTGGATTTGTATTCAGTTGGCCGCTGTTAGCGTGAGTTCGATCCCAGGTTCGGCGGAAATTTATTTCAGAGTCAACTTTGTGTGCAGACTCTCTTCGGTGTCCAACCCCCCCCCCCCCCACCCCCCGTGTACACTACATTGGGTGTGCACGTTAAAGATCCCACGATTGACAAAAGGGTCTTTCCTGGCAAAATTGCTTAGGCACAGCCGGTTAATAATTGTCTACCTATACCCGTGTGACTTGGAATAATAGGCCGTGAAAGGTAAATATGCGCCGAAATGGCTGCAATTACTGGCCGTATAAAATTTCATCTCACACGGCATTACTGCAGAGCGCCTAGAACTGTACCCACGGAATATGCGCGATATAAGCGTCATTGATTGATTGATTGATTGATTGATATTGCTATTTCATATGTTACGTGGATTTCCATTGGTCAATTGGGCAAAACTGAGCTCAGTGCAAAAGTGATATCGACGACATTTCCTTTATTGCTTCCCCACTTCAAAAGCAAAAACACCTAAATTTAAAAACAAACAAATATATACACAAAGAAAAAAGCCAAGCACCCCCCTTCAATTTCGCAATGACTGATTTTTAAAGTTCTGGTATGGAAACAGTAAGTTCAGGAGCTCGGTTTGACAAATGTTATCGACAAGAGCAACTCTTTGGAAATAACATCACACAAGAAAACTCCAGTTTTGATTGGTTTTAATCGTGATTTGGTACCTTGCCAAAAAGTGACGTTTTAACCCTAAAACAGTACCCCTGATAAGTATGGAGCTGCAAGCTGAAAAAGACAGGTTTAGGTAAATGTGTCATGAAAAAAATGTAATTGAGAGTGCTCAGATGGCATACGCAATTCAAAAGTTCAATATCGAGTGAAACCCCCGCGTGCCCGGATGACGGCGTCAACCCTGCGTCTCATCCCTCCAGTCAAACGTCGGATCTGTTCACGGGTCACTTGCAATCACTCACGATGCAAAGCTGCCTCCAATTCACGTAATGTCTGCACAGGAGGCTGCAGAGCTTGTATACGACGCCCCAGGATGTCCCAAACATGCTCCAGCGGATTAAGATCTGGACTCATTGCCGGCCATGGGAGTGTTGTTACAGCGTTGTTCTGGAGGTAGTCCACTACTGCCCTGGATCGATGAGGCCTGGCGTTATCATCCATGTACACGGGTCTTGTGGCAAGTGGGTGGTTGTCAAAATGAGTAACGACAACAGGTTCCAGGACATGTCGCATATACTGATCACCCGTGAGGTTGCCACGTACGGTGACAAGGTCTAGCTTGCAGTCATGGGAAATGCAACCCCAAACCATGACTGACCCGCCACCGAATGGAACAGTTTGTCTGATGTTCCTGGGTGTATAGGCCGTGTTCCTGTGCCTCCATACCCTCAGTCGGCCGTCAGTGACATGGAGAAGGAATCTGCTTTCGTCCGACCAGTGGATCCTCCTCCACGTTCTCAGGTTCCATCTTTGCCGTGCCAGACACCATGCCAAGCGTCTTCTCTTGTGGTCATCTGTCAGTCGGGGACGCTTAATGACTCTTCGGGCTGCCATTCCTGCAGCTTTCAAGCGGTTTCGTACGGTCCTGGTTGACAGATGTCGATTTGGAAGCCATGCTCGTTTCAGGACGGTACTCGTTGAAAATGGCTCACGCCGAATTATTCGGAGAAAAGCTCGGTCTTCACGTTCTGACGTCACACGGGGTCGCCCTGACTGTGGACGGTCCTTCACAGCACCAGTCTGACGATTTTTGCGTACCAAACGGCTGATGACTGTGTAGTGGTAGCCAAGTTGACGACCAATCGCTTTGAAGGATGCTCCGCTAGCATGCATTCCTATAATCTGCCATCGGATCGCCTCTGATAATCGTCTTCTCGCCATGTTCACAGAGAATGTTTGCAAATTGTCGTCGCCCAGTGTTAAATACAGAAATTTGCAGCGTGAGCATACTGCCTTTTTTAACATTCATGGGTTGCATGCTGCACGTGCTTCTCACAGGCAGTGGCGACACAATCTTGACGCGTGAACTTCCCAACATTATTATGGAAACCCATGTATGTCATTACGAAGAAAAAAAATGGTAAAACAAATTTGACTCAATTATTATTACAAATTCATTCGGGGGGTGCTTGGCTTTTTTCTTTGTGTATATATGAAAATGTAATGATCCCAGAATTTAGTTGATCAAGTGACTAAAGACTTTTTGAAAGAAAAGCCATTTTGAAATACTGAAAAGTCAATCAATCAATCAATCAAAGTACAAGAAAAGAGAGAACAAAAAGAAATAATAATCAGAGGGAGGGATATGGAACAGCCAAAACTGAGACAAATACTTTTGTAATTTCTTTAATCAATCAATCAATCAATGACGCTTATATCGCGCATATTCCGTGGGTACAGTTCTAGGCGCTCTGCAGTGATGCCGTGTGAGATGAAATTTTATACGGCCAGTAATTGCAGCCATTTCGGCGCATATTTACCTTTCACGGCCTATTATTCCAAGTCACACGGGTATAGGTAGACAATTATTAACTGTGCCTAAGCAATTTTGCCAGGAAAGACCCTTTTGTCAATCGTGGGATCTTTAACGTGCACACCCAATGTAGTGTACACGGGGGGAGGGTTCGGACACCGAAGAGAGTCTGCACACAAAGTTGACTCTGAAATACATTTCCGCCGAACCTGGGATCGAACTCACGCTGACAGCGGCCAACTGAATACAAATCCAGCGCGCTACCAACTGAGCTATATCCCCGCCCTAGGCAAGTAAATACAAAATGTCCAAAGAATTAGCAATATATCTAACATTGACAGACTGTGTGATGATATCTTCGACCTCCGGTCTCGATTTTGATATCACTGTCAAAACAGACCATAGCAGAAGATATCATCACACAGTCCGTCAATATTGGGTAATATCGCGCGTATTCCGTGGGTACAGTTCTAAGCGCAGGGATTTTTTTTATATTTAAAAAAAAAATTGTTTATGCAATTTATATCGCGCACATATTCAAGGCGCAGGGATTTATTTATGCCGTGTGAGATGGATTTTTTTTTTACACAATACATCACGCATTCACATCGGCTAGCAGATCGCAGCCATTTCGGCGCATATCCTACTTTTCACGGCCTATTATTCCAAGTCACACGGGTATTTTGGTGGACATTTTTATCTATGCCTATACAATTTTGCCAGGAAAGACCCTTTTGTCAATCGTGGGATCTTTAACGTGCACACCCCAATGTAGTGTACACGAAGGGAACTCGGTTTTTCGTCTCACCCGAAAGACTAGCACTTGAACCCACCACCTAGGTTAGGAAAGGGGGGAGAAAATTGTTAACGCCCTGACCTAGGGTCGAACTCGCAACCTCTCGCTTCCGAGCGCAAGTGCGTTACCACTCGGCCACCCAGTCCTTGACTTCGGTCCACAGTGGGTTATGCAACACACTGGCGCAGGCAGGTCTCTTTTTAACCTGACCAAAGCTGCGAATGTTAGTCAAATCAAATTTATTGTTTTTTGGGGTCCCGCCAACCACTTTGGGTCACATCATGACCAAAATCACACGAATGTTAGTGACCTGATCGTGACCTAATGAGTAATAAATATAGAATGTGTAAAAATCCCACACAACTACCTAAGGTCGGACCCAAACTACTACAAAGTCACACACAAACACCAATAGTTAGGACACAACTACCTAAGGTCGGACCCAAACTACTACAAAGTCACACACAAACACCAATAGTTAGGACACAACTACCTAAAGTCAGACCCAAACTACTACAAAGTCACACACAAACACCAATAGTTAGGACACACCTCGGTCCCATACTACTACAAAGTCACACACAAACACCAATAGTTAGGACACTGGGCAAGAGTTCACACACAAATACCTATCAGGTCGCACCCAAACTACTAACAATTATACAAGGGCAGGTAAGACATACTATATCCTGAGTTATCTCTCTTGGAAATTATAATGAATTTATTAAAGAGACTATAAACCCCAGCTCTAATTATAGGATCTTAGGGGACTTTTTCTAACTCTAAGCTCTCAAATAACTATCATACATACTAAACAATGTAAGATGGTAGAGCACGTGGCCAAATTAATTTGCGGCGACCAGGGTTCGAACATGCAACCGTATGAATACAAGTCCAAGGCGCTACCACTGCGCCAAGAAGGTCGCCGTACACTGCTTAGTCCATTATGACCGTATTTAAACTGCCACAACTTCTTTATTTTGCATAGGAACAATATTGTTCTTATATCAAATTAGGTATTTGGTTGTAGACCATGGCGCTTTGAGGTAATTGCTTTGGTATGATAAGATAAAGCGCGGCCGGTATAAATAGCCAAATTTCATTTTCATTCAAACAGATACACAAAGAGATGGAGAGAGATACAGAGAGGGAAATGAACAATTTGGAGCGCCCACTCGAATCTGAGCGTATTTGGGGCGGCTGGTCACAATTTATTGACACCAGGGACCCGTTTTCTGTTATGGAGCAACCAATATTGCCTCCCCAATCCGGGATTCGAACCAGCGCAATGCGCTAACAGACTTCGCTTCTTGTCCCCACTAAGGGAAAGAAAGAGAGATAATAATACAACTTCTGTTTCGACTCAGGCCACATTTCGGGGCTTTACTCCGGGTTCTCCAGTCTGCTCCCCCCTCAAAAATATTCTCAAAAAAATTAATGTTTACTAGGTTGGGTCTGGTGCACTCCAAAGTTGCGAGTTTGCCTTTGCTGAGAGGGCTGCCCAAAATACTGAACTAATTTTCAGTCCCTTTTAAGTATAATTCTCTTTAAATATTGTAATTATTGTATTTAAATTGCATAGATGTAATCTACATACTCTTCTGAATAATTTGATATAAGAACAATCTTGTTCCGATGAAAAATAAAAAAGTTGTGGCAGTTTAAAAACGGTCATTATGGACTAAGCAGTGTACTTGAATAAATTCATTATAATTTCCAAGAGAGATAACTCATGATATAGTATGTCTTGCTACTGACAGTAAGAAAACACGAGTTACCTGCCCTTGTATAATTGTTAGTAGTTTGGGTGGGAACCGTTGGCATTTGGGTGTGAACTCTTGCCCAATGTACTAACTATTGGTGTTTGTGTGTGACTTTGTAGAAGTTTGGGTCCGACCTTAGGTAGTTGTGTGCGACTTTTACACACAAATTCTGCACACAAATGCCAAGGTACCCTTATAACCACCTCTGTGTGCGTGCGTACATGCGTGCGTATGTACATGTGTGTGTGTGTGTGTGTGTGTTGGTGTGTGTCTGTTTGTATAAGAGATAAAGAGAGAGAGAAAGAGAGAGAGAGAGTGGGTGGGTGGGTGTGTGTTTGTACGTGTGCGTAAGTGCATGTGTGTGTATGTGTGGTTGTTTATATGTGCGTATGGGGGTGTGTTTTGTGTGTATGAAGTGTGTGTGAGAGAGTGAGTGAGTGCGTGTGAGTGAGTGTGTATGTGTGTGCGTGTGTAACTTGGGGTATGTGTGTGTGTGTTCGTGTGTGTTTGAGAGAGAGAGAGAGAGAGAGAGAGAGAGAGAGAGAGAGAGAGAGAGAGAGAGAGAGAGAGAGAGAGAGAGAGAGAGAGAGAGAGAGAGAGAGAGAGGTTTGTCTTTCGCTGGGGTGAACAGTGCCTTGGCGTTGCACATCTACTTAATTTACTTATTTGTTATTGATCGATTTGAAAGCTATTGTACTTTGTAGTTGGTACACATCATAAGAATTAAGATGAGATCATGACACACACACACATCTTAAATTATCATAATTATCACTATCACTGTATCAGTAGGAAAATTATGATGTAGTATACTGCAATTCATTATCATGTGTATTAAAGCTATGATCTCTTTTTTTCTGTGTAATGTTGCACAATCAGCATGCCTCGCGTTGTGTTCAAATCCAAGTGCTAACATTACTGGCTGACCTTGGTATTTATAGGAAACCTAGTGGTTTTTTTAGTGTGCTAGATCGTTACCCTACTAACGTGGTGTGTGATTTAGATTAAGGTGAGCAGACGCAGCGCAGAAGTCAGAACATGTAATCTTGAACTGTGCTAAAGCCTCAGTTTTCATTGTAAATTCATCACAGTCAAGACTCAAGTAGCATATTTTATTTATTTTTGATGCAAGTCCCTGTACTTAAAGAATATTTGTCATGAATATAATTGATAGATTGAGCTCCAAACTTTAGCAAAAGAAAGTCATTTAGACATTTAATCGACGAAAATGATGAGAAAATACCAACGTGCAAAATTGGAGGCTTAAAAGTTAAATAAATGCCACTAAATAGTGAGCAATAAATGTACAATGCTAAAGTTCAAGATAATAAAGCAATTAGCTCATGCTCTTACAATATTGATATCAACATAGTTACATTAACTCGTTGGAAACAGTTGGGCTACATGGTTTTATTTGAGCAATAACTTGTTCAGCACTGCTCTTAACCCTGCACAGCTGACCTCGTACATCATATACTCTCCAAAGTCTGCACTCAGTGACCGCTGCTGGCTGGCACAGTGGCAGCGAAGTAGGGGGGTGGGGGTAACAAGGGGCAGGTGGGGTTGACCTAGTGCCTGCAACTCTGGGCTAGTATTAGTACTGCTCTCCAGCTACTGGATCACATTGCCAGTGTTAGGTTACTCCAGAGACATAGATAGAATGTATGTCTCTGGTTACTCGCATAGAAATTCGGGCTCATTTCTAAGTCTTCCTTCGGAAAGCAGTACGACGCTAAGTGCTAAACATACTATGCAAACCATTGCGCATTCAAAAACAGTCTCAAATAGCTGATATACTCACTTGTGTGGAAGCAAGATTGCAGAAAGTGTCGGGAACAGATGTTGGCAGTGTCCGGGTTGAACCCTTTGTCTGCTCGACCGATCTTTTGCAAAAGTTGACTTCTCCACTCATCGTTCACACCTTTCTTCGGCACTTTGAAGAAAGATAGTCCACGATTGATGGTCCGTTTAGCTGGACAATTCACAAGTGCACAATTTGAGCCCATGGTGGGCGCGGTCTGCTCAATCCAAATTTCCACAAACGTATCCGAATCTCCGCTACAGAGAAACGAGCACGTTGTGCGTCTGTATTATCTCTGAACCGGAAGTGGCTTTGACACAAGTCATGACGGACGCGATTGCTCGAAACGGGACCTTTGATGCGCAGACTGTGTCTCGGCGATCCCCTTGCTACAGATCTCTGTGTCAATCCACGCTCTTCACATATTGGTGGCCAAGACTTACGGAGATATGTGACGTCAAAATAATGACGTATACTTCTAGACAAACAGCGCCTTGCCAATTCTGAAACGGATTTTGAGTGAAAATGATGAGATGGAAACATGCATTCTCCTTATCTTGTTGACCGGGAGGGTGTATGGCCAAGAGCTTCCGATATCTACCACAGGTAAGCTTTGAAGCTCGTTGGCATTGGCCTGCTATGTCATGACTAGTTTGAACACAATCTGTAGATATAACAGACGCGCAGTGAGCGCAAAATTCACAAACGTTCGAACGTCAAAATGAATGAGAAAAACAACTAAGAACCAGCATAGTACAAGCAGACTTTGAAAAACAACGACACGGAGGAAAAAAGGGAAAAAGGAGGAGGGGTGGGTGTTTCAATATCTGTGTGTGTGTGTGTGTGTGTGTGTGTGTGTGTGTGTGTGTGTGTGTGTGTATGTGCGTGCGTGCGTGCGTGCGCGTGTGTCTGTGTGTGTGCGTGTTTGTGTGCGTGCGTGCGTATTTGTAGGGAGTCTACCTTCGGGGTAAGGTGTTTTGTTTTTTAAGGGGAAGGAGTCTTCTGTGGGGCGGGTGGAGGAAAGAGGGTGTAGTAGTATCGGTTTCAAATAGGTATAGTCAAATAGGTATATTTGGCGGGGTAAAAACGGTCATACACGTAAACATCCACTCGTGATAAAAACATGAGTGAACGTGGAAGTCTAAGCCCATGAACGAAGAGGGTATAGTCGTCTATTTCGGGGATGTTTCACTATAATGGGACATGACGAAGGATTTGCTGTTCTTGCTTTTGTGTGTGTGTGTGGGGGGGGGGGGGAGGGGAGGGGCTTCATTACTACACTCAAACAGTACACTCTATAACAAACTTTTATAAAGCGCATCCACACGGTCTGATGTGTATTTACTTTTACCTTGCAGATTCTCTCTGCCCTTGCGCGACCCCCTGTAACGCTACTGTGGCTTCCGGTCAAAACTGGGGTATTGGTTTGTGTATCTGTCACAATGTCTGTATACCTGTCGCGCTGTCATTCTTTCTGTCCCGCTGTCTGACTGTTGCGCTGGGTTTGTTTTCTGTTTGGTGTGATGTCTACCTCCCAGTGTGTGTGTGTATGTATATATCCCCCTCTCCCCCCCCCCTTTTTGCTGCTGTATTTCTGCTCTTCAAACATACACACACACACACGCACGCACACAAACCCACACACACACACACTCACACACACACACACGCACATACACACACACACGGCGCACACACACACAGAGATACATACATTTACAAATACATACACACACAACACACACACACACACACACACACACACACACACACACACACACACACACACACACACACACACAAACTCATGCACCCACCCCTCCTCCTTGTTCCCTTTCTTTCCTCCGTGTCGTTGTTTTTCACGCAGTTTATATCGGGGCAATGTTGGGGTCAAAAAGGGAAAAAATATCTCCAAAGCTAGAACGTAAGCAAGTGTGTGTGTGTGTGTGTGTTTGTGTTTGTGTGTGTGTGAATGCGAGCGTGCTTGTCACAGTGCGTAGGTGCGTGTGTGTGAGAGAGAGAGAGAGAGAGAGAGAGAGAGAGAGAGAGAGAGAGAGAGAGAGAGAGAGAGAGAGAGAGAGAGAGAGAGAGAGTTTACAGAGAAGCATATTTGTGACCCTCCACCACGAAATGAGTCGCATGTCACCTCGCGCGGTTCTGCGCTAGGCTCAAAAAAGTCCGGGGAGTGTCTTGTAACAGAGTGAGGGTCACCCTAGTCACAGGCTTATAACTCAAACAGTTTTTGCTCTTTTCTAAAACGGTTTTCACCACTGGATAGAGCATAAAAAACTCTTTATGAAAATGTAAAAATATGAACATCATGCAAAGGTGACATGCGACTCATTCCGTGGTGGAGGGTCACATTTATGAACAGATTAATATAAGCTTTCTTTGAAAAAGGTGTATAATTTACATGATGAAGGATTGCTGTATAGCTTTGGATTCGTTTATTTCACTTTTTACCTTTCGTTTACTGTGTTTCTTGTCTTCATCCCAGAGGACGTTGCCTTCAGGAAACAAGTTGAAGTGAGCTCGAGGTTTGCAGATCAATCGATCGAGCCACATGAGATCTGTGATCTGACGACCGGAACAGAAGCCAACCCGTGGCAGAGTCACGCGACGGACCCGACTCCCTGGCTCCTCCTCGACCTGCAGGCAAAGTACACGATCGGCAAGCTGGTGCTCACTAGGAGGAACTCGCAAGGTACATGTTAGATCTAAAATTAGTTTTTGTTCGGTGTTTTGGTTTTTGATTTATATATATATATGTGTGTGTGTGTGTGTGTGTGTGTGTGTGTGTGTGTGTGTGTGTGTGTGTGTGTGTGTGTGTGTGTGTGCGTGTGTGTGTATTTATGTGTGTGCCTGTATGTGCGTGTGTTTGCGCGCGTGTGCGTGCGTGCGTGTGTTTGTGAGTGTGTGTGTGAGAGAGAGAGAGAGAGAGAGAGAGAGAGAGAGAGAGAGAGAGAGAGAGAGAGAGAGAGAGAGAGAGAGAGAGAGAGAGAGTGAGAGAGAGAGAGCTCAGAACACAGACATGGTTTACTGTGAAGCCATCGGCCCTTACACAGATTGGGGGAAGGGTGTGCGTGTCACTGTGTAGGGGGGCGATCGAAACGATCGCGATATGTTCATAGGATAATGTCATGGATAACCATGTTCTTTCTTCAGTCCAACACTTGGTCTCTTTACGGTTTGTATTTCTGCCGTTGTTATCACGCGCAAATCGAATGCGATTTGGTAAACAGTCTTAGTGTCTGTATGCCCATCAAGTCACAGCGTTTGTACATAACACGTCTTCCACGTTCGTTCTGAAGTCAGCGGCAAGTGCAATGCGGCACTATCCCTGCATTCCCGGTCAGGAGTCTCGGGTCACTGGCGACAGCTTCAGGGTTGTCACTCTGGCGATTTTCAGACGAAATGACAGCGTTCCTAACTTCGGCTGTGAATGTTGTCAAGTAGAACTCTAGACTGGCAACCTGGTCATCTCAGAACTGTCATTGTCTGAATCAGCGGCGTCAAAAGCATCACAACATTCGTCAAAGTTCTCATTTTCCGTTTCGTTGATGTTCATGTAAACTGTCAGTACACTCAGCGTCACTTTGGCCCTTGCTTCTCTCCTCCTCACTCTCCACCCTCTCCGGCGAATCGGAGCATCCTCGTGAGGGCATTTGCGAAAGGGATGGTGGGGGTGGGGGTGGGCTTTGGAAAAGACCTATGTCGAGGGATTCTTGGGTCGTGCCATTTGTGGTAATATCATTTTCTTGCACAGTACCTTGATGGGGTTCAGTGTGAAGCGCAGATTCCTGTGCCTGTGGTTGTGCTGGTTGTTGTTGTCTCGATGAGTTGGGATAGTAACGGCCTCTTTGACCTCAGCCTCCTTTCGGAGCTGCCACGAGGACGGAGTCTCCACAAAAGTCTCAACTATGAACGAGTGGGACCTAGATCCCCTTCACCCCCCAGTCAAAGAAAAAGTAAACAAGAATGAGGATGTCTCCATTACGAGCAAAGGGTCTGTGCCCCCGGGGGGCTCAGAGTCGGCTGCCCAAAAACTGAAAAACAAATTACTTCAGAACAAACTCGAAAAACGCAGGGTTTCCCCGTCGGCCAGCTGTTCGGGGGTGGGGTCCCCCTGTAAGAGGCCACGTTCCCGATCAATGTCTACCGAGTCAGGAGATGAGATCACCCAAGAGAATACTGTAGATGAAGAAGAAAAGAAGGACGAGTACGTTCTTGTCAAAAAGAGAAAAAAATCCAAGAAAAGGAAAACCATCCTTGTCCAAAATCTACCAACACGTCCGAAACGGCCGGGACAGAGGTACCTGTCGTTGACGCTACAAAAGAGAAAATCCCAACTTCAGAAGAAAACCCTCCCCCCAAAAAACAAAAACAAAACCCAAGAACCTTGACAAGTACAAGACAAACTTTGTTCCCAGAAACATCATCCCCCCCCCCCCCCCCCCCCCCCAGTCTTTCTCGAGTAACCAGTGATATGCGAGGATTTTAAAAAAGGCCCTGCCACACTTCACGGCCTGGGTCTAAACAGGCTAAAAACCTTCACTCCAGCAGTGGGACCCATCCTATCAGTGCGCAAACTCCCTGGAGGAAGCGTGCTGGTGGGGTGCATATCACATGCCCAACAAAAAAAAACTCCTGTCTCTGACAGAGATAGGGAGCATTAAGATCAACACCTTTACCCCAGAGGTGACAACAGAGGGAGGTATACAAAGAGTCCCCTTGTTCCACTCGGACGAGGACCTCAAAGAAATGACCATTTCTGTGCGGATTCGGACTGATGGAGGGGGCCTGGTCGAAAAAGGCGGGACCACCGTCCGACAGATCTGCAGACTAAAAACAAAAGAGGGTAAGGCCTCAGATGCCGTGCGGATTACATTTAGGGCCGCGGTTCTGCCGGAGAGTGTGGTGCTAGAGGGGGAGGTTTATGGGGTGGAGGCCTTCGCCTGCCCGGTGCGGCGCTGCACCTTCTGTCAGAAACTGGGTCACCTTAAGTTTAACTGCAGAGCAAAGAAACCAACGTGCGGCAGGTGTAGCACCTACGGCCACGACGGAAACGGCTGCGACAAAGAAAGATTATGTGTCAACTGCAAAGAGGGTCACTCTTCCTCCTATCAAGGGTGCAAAGAATACAGATTGCGCATGCGGGCAAACAAAATCCGCTCGGCCACCTACATACCATATTCAGAGGCCATGCACCGAGCCCGAATCGAAGTAACTCAAGAAAAAAAAAAACTTAACAAACACACAACAGAGACAGGCCCTGCTGAGCGACGCGACGAGTTCTGGCGCGCGCAGCCGGCAAGGCTTACCTCCACCCCACAGCCCGGCTATGCTAAAGCGGCTGGGCGTGGCAGAGACGCTGTGCGTGATGCAGCAAACATACCCCCCACCTCCACCATTAAGAAACACCCCGTCCCTGCTCTCCGCAAAAACCAGTTGGATAAACAAAAGCATAACCCTCCCCCCGAAGAGCTAGACTTGAACGAGGGACAAACCGAACCAAAAACCATTAACCCAGACGAAACAAGAAATTCCTCCGATAGGAAAAACACATAACCATTCTCACTGCTCAGGATTGAGCAATTTAGAGCTTATCTCTAAACCCTTTTGAACTGTTCTGGTTTCTCAAAGGAAGGCCAGTACATACAAATACACAAAAGCCGCCAGACCACATCACAAACAGAACTGAACAATCCACAGGTGTTGCCCACATAGAGAGACACACACACATACACACACACACACACACACAATCAAACACAGAGAAGCCGTATATATAGAGAGATAGATGACAGTGTATTTTTCGCGTGGCTATAAATTGATTCGACCTTTGCACTTTTACAGTGAGGATAATTTACGGGTCCAATTTACGTTCTGGACACTGCGGTGACCTTCTAAAAATAGTAACAGAACGCCGGGAATATCCGAAGATGCCCCCTCCTACTGTAGTGCACCATACGAAGGAAGGGAGGTAAACGCTGAAAACATGGAGAAGATAAGGAAGAGTTATGCCGTAGTTGATCCCCCAAAAAATCAAAATCCACCAATAACTCCCTAACCGTTTGTTTGACTGGTCCCAATTTTTTGTAAGGACCGTCTCAGGAATGTATAGAACCTGTTCACCAAGTTTGGTGACGATCGGTCCGTTCATTCTTGAGATCTACTTGCGAACACAAACAAACACACAAACATACAAACAAACAAACACACAAACAAACAAACACATCGACCGAAACCTATACACACCCCTATACCGGGGGTGTAATGATCAACGAAATATTTTCAAAAGTCATGACCAAAGTAGAAGAAGGCATGATCGAATCAACAAAGGCAGCCCAACGAGAGGCAGAGAAAGAGTTAGCCGAGATAGTTTTAATAAAAATCCAGACTAAAAGAGTCCCCCCCCCCCCCCCCCCACAGACCAAACGCCGCTCTTGGATTTCGTGGAACACGCTCTGGTCGGCATGGTCGAGGCTAGACAAAAACAAAGTCCCGGGTCACTGATAGACACACTGGTAGGCATGTTTAATACCATCACTAACACCAGCCTAGGCCCCATCTCACCCAGCGATACCATCACTAACACCAGCCTAGGCCCCATCTCACCCAGCGATACCATCACTAACACCAGCCTAGGCCCCATCTCACCCAGCGATACCATCACTAACACCAGCCTGGGCCCCATCTCACCCAGCGATACCATCACTAACACCAGCCTAGGTCCCATCTCACCCAGCGATACCATCACTAACACCAGCCTAGGTCCCATCTCACCCAGCGATACCATCACTAACACCAGCCTAGGCCCCATCTCACCCAGCGATACCATGCTGGCCCTGGGATCTCTGGCAGGATCAAAAGACCTTACTGCTAAAGAAATCCACCAACTAAAATTAACCCTTTAATGGAGAGAAGAGACAAATTAACGTCCACCTGTTTGTCTTTTCTGTTTCTTTTTTCCGTCGCAATGGCGTCAAATAATACAACCTCAGCCCAGTTAGGCAACAAAATAGACTACCAATTCTACAGTGGAACTGCAGATCTATTAACACTAATATCGCACAACTGCTGAACTTTTTAAAAGAACAAAAGAGTGACATCCTGCTTTTGCAATCACTTCATGTTCCCTTCTCCAAACTGCCAGAGATCCCAGGGTTCTATTTCCCACCCATAGTCGACTTGACCGATAGGAAAAACACCCAGGCAGCAACATACGTTAAAACAGGCCTACAATTCTCAGCGCTAACCTCCCCTGTAACAGCAAGCGAACATAGTTATTCCTGCCTAATTCAGGTGAAGGTCCCAACACTAAAAAAGTTAAACATTTTAAATATATATTACCCCCGGGGCTGCCCTCACGAAAACACCTCGGCCTGGCTAAAAGACTTAACAAACGACACCTGTCACTGGGTGATCGCCGGGGACTTTAATGAACATTGCAAACTCTGGCACCCTAAAGAAACCAGGACAAATAACATACACTGTAAACTGGAGGACAACATCAGCAATTCTGATGTATGTATCCTAAACGATGGCAGTATCACGAGACTGGCCCAAAGAAATGACGAGCGCAGCTCTGCCATCGATCTAACACTAACAAGCCCTATTGTATTGCCAATCTCCGAGTGGACTACCTTCCCAGACACCCTGGGCTCTGATCACCTCCCCATCATATTAACCATCTTTAATGGCGGAGCTGAATCCGAAGAACCTATTTTAAACAACGCTTTTAACTATAAGAAAGCTGACTGGGCTCTTTTTAACTCGCAGTTATCTACTGTAGAATTAAAGGATGTCTATTCAGAAGTGTTACGAATGTGTTTGTTTTTTTTAATACATTTACGTATGATGTACTCACAAATCATTCATACCCTCTATTCCAGGTTCGACCTCACTCATAACAATAATCAAGAAGGGAAAAACAGTTTGACAATTTACTTTCGTCCTTTGCATCCAAATACTACACACTACATGCGCATACATCCAATGCCAACACGCAAACTATTCAACTATCAATTCTGGTTACACAAAAAATCAATTATCTAACTGGCCTTTACTCGCACACACATGCATACTTCACTTTCTCACGTTACCATATTTGAGTCTTCCATGATGATGATGACGACGACGAATGACACAGAGTAAAGATGAAGACGATGTGCATAATGGCGATAATCAGGTTAACATGACCAATTGTAGACGACAGAGATGAAGACTGTGACCGTAGACATGCTGGTATGACGAATGACACTGGATAGACGTAGATGCTATGTTACAGTCATGATCTCATGCTCTCCGCTGCCGAAGGAGACTATGGCGGTTTGTTTGTTTGTTTATTTGTTGCTTAACGTCCAGCCGACTACGCAGAGCCATATCAGGACGAGGAAGGGGGGGGGGGGGTGAAGGGGGCCACTTGTCAAGCGATTCCTGTTTACAAATGCACTAACCCATTACTTGTGTCCCAGCAGGCTTTAGTAAAACTAAATTAATACCTACTGGAAGATTAACAGTTTCCAGTATGTTAAAATAGGCTTAACCTATCTACTGCTGGACTTACATCAGAACACCAACAGATTAAACTATACATGAATCGCGAGACAAGCGGCAAGAGAAGAGATTTTTGGAAAAAATACAGGTGAATGAGCAAGAAGGCAGAAAAAAGAAAAGAATTCATGAAGAAAAAGAGAGCATGACAGGAAAGAGGAACCAAAAATCTACCTAACAGCAAACTAGAAAGCTCCTGCGGTTCCAAAAACAGGAGGGGCCTTTAATTTCATAAACGCAGTGCCCCACTGCGGGAACTATGGCGGTGGGGTTGCCGGATTCATACTTCCGGATCCTTATTTATTGGAAGTGGTAATACCTTTGCACACTTTAAAATAGAAGGGAACACGTTTTGTTGTATGCTTAGGTTATAAACATAAGTTAGGGAATCGACAATGTAAGGTAAAGCAAGTTTTAGCAACTTGACTGGAATCTTGTCTGGACCCATTGACTTCTTATTCGCCATTTGTTCTACCAGTTTTCCTACCTCGTGCACTGAGATTGGAGGAATAGAAAACGTGTCAGTTTGAGTCAACTTTTGTCCACAGAATGTTTTTAATTTTTCAAAACAATCATCCGTATCAAGGGAATCATTCTGATTGAGACACGACTTTAGGTTGTCTGCTAGCGAAATGAAGTGTTTGTTAAAATCATTTGGAGATATTTGTGAATGATAATTGGTTGATCCCTTCCTAGATTTATCAAGAATTTCATTTACTGCTCGCCAGATTGTAGCTGTGTCCTTTTTTCAGAAATCAGTTTATTAAAATATTCTGCCTTTGCTTGTTTCACTGTGTCCAAAACTTTATTTTGTTGCAGTTTATACTCTGTTTTCATGTTGCGCTCTTTAAAATAATCACGCATCGCCATAGCCTCGATAATGTCAGGTTAACCAAGAGGGGAGCTGGGGATGTAGTCCAGGCATATTAGAGAACAACGTTAAAGTGACAATGACTAGGTTTAAAATGTCCCTTATCAGAAAGTTCAACCTCAGTCCTTTGATGTTTATTAAACACATTTTCATATAAAGTTGGCGCTTCATACGGAAAAATGGCTTTGAAATTGACCCAAATCCTTCTTTGGGCTCTGTAAATGTCGTTTGGGGGTATGGTTGTAAAATGGTATCTACTGGTCACCCCAATGTATAAACTGAAAACTCTTTCTGCACCAGAACACGCAGAAAGGATTGTATCTGCCTGATGTCTGATGCTTTTCAAAATCCCCAACCACTAACACCTTCAAAACGGACTTTAACTGACACTGTTGTTTTTCCCTATATAATCCTTACTATTTTTCCGAGACGTCGTCGTGTTGTGTATTTAGCTTGCCACAACCTCATACATGGTCCTAAAAGTTAAAGTTGAAGAAAATACTAAAGATAAATGAAAAAGCTGACGCAGTGTCATTCGCACCGTGAATCCCCCCATGGGAACATACTAAAGTCTGGTTCCAAATAGGCTCAATTTCCTTCTATTTCTTTGTATTTCTGCCTCGTAGGGGTAGGGGTGTTCAAACCAAAGGCACCTTTAAACCAAAATTCAAATCACACATCTTACAATACTAAGACACTCAGCAGTAAAAGGGTGTCTGCTGGTAAAAAATTCCAAACAATCCTAAAAGTACTTCACTACTAAAAGTGCTTTTAAAAAGAGCCGTTATTTTTCCCTCTATATTCAGTATTGTGTTTTCTGCGAACATGTAGTCTATTTAGATGGTTGTCGTGTGCACTTGAGTTGCTAAAGCGTTTTCAGTTGGGCATATGTCGAAAAGCAAAGAATTAGCCCTTTGAAAACCATCAGAACTGTCACACAAAAATAACATTTACCTATCTCACCAACTGACCAAACATAGGGCTTTTCCTTATGTATTATGTATTGTCGTGTTTTTTGTAGCATACTTGTGAAAACAGCCACCACTGTTGTAAATGATACTTTAAAGAGCATTATTTCATTTTTACAGTTGAAGGACAACCTGGACTACCGTATATTACAGCTGTTTTACAATCAGCCAAAATTTTCTTAACAAACGTATGTTAAGAACAACTCCCATAGTGAAATTGAAGGAAAACAAATTGAAAATCCCCCTGCCATAGAGGAGCTAAAGAATCAACAATAAACGACTGCATGGATAGCTTGATGCACGAATGCATTGCGGACATGTTTGTCTCCAACCAAGAGAAAGTTCCAAAAAATCCCTTTTGTGCTTCTTATTATACAGTGACGTCAAAGACAGCCTTTTCTGCTGTTCATACATTCAGGGGTTATGGTTACACTAAACGACGTAGTTGTAGCCATACTGCCATCCAGATTTATTTTTTCCTTGCGAGCAGTCACAGGGTGTTTGTGCTGTCTGCCAACCGTTAGATGACCCCGCCCAAGTCTGTTAAGGGACCGTTTGACCGTTATAGAACGCGTCTTTTTGATTTTTTGGCACAGTTGGAAACGGTTGATTTTTATCCCTACCATTGTTTCCAAACATTATATAGGAATGTTTTGTGAACAACGGATAATAGCCGCTACTCGCATGTGTAGCAAAAGTGAGCGTACATACTCACCCTGGTCGTCCAGCCGTTGTCCGTTGCCCGTCTTCATCTGTCTGTACTGAACATTACCTTTGGATATTTCTCCAACGCTATGAAGTGAAGAAACACCAAATGTTGCAAAATGTTGTATGACCCCAAGAGCTCAAAAAAGATACTTGAGAACCTTGACCTTACCTTAAGGTCAAGGTCACAGGGAGAATGAATGTGGTCTAAAAACTGCAAAATTTCACATTGTGCCAGTTTTCTGGTAAACAAATTAAAAACAGCGGGCTTAGTTTTGTATGGTATACAAGAAAAAGAAAGCCTTATCTTCTGATACCATTTTGGTTGACCTCGCTTCAATGTCAAGGTCACAGGAGTCCTTCAAAGTTGAATTGTATACATGTTTTGAAGTGACCTTGACCCTGAACTATGAAAACAATCTTTCAAACTTCATAATTGTGTGGGGCACATGTTATATACTGATATTGAGCCACATTTAGTCACATATCATCAAGGTCAAGGTCACTTTGCCCCTTATGAAATGTGACTGAAACGGGCAATTGAATCACTAAAAGTGACAATGTCTCTTTGTAGAAAGTGCCAATAAGTATGTTTATGCTTCCTATGTCTTGAATTGATAGCCTTGTGATGTGTGACCTTTGATTATCTTGACCTTGGCCAAAGGTCATGTGTAATTTGGTAGGAAAAATCTGTAAAACAGTTCTAATAGTGTACAATGTCCTTGCCAGCTTCAGTTGTTAGACCTTCACCTTCAAGGTCACCTGAAGGTCAAGGTCACTTTAAGACAAAGGTCAAGCATGAGAGTCGCATGGGCTTTGCTTTGTTAAGATTTTTTACCAAGACACATGGATTTCTTTACCCGGCTTGGTCACATTTTTCATAGGGGTCAATGTGACCTTGACCCTAACGATATGTGACCAGATGTGGCTCACTATGAAATTCTAACAAACGCCCCACTCAGTGTTTAAGTTTGTAAGAGATATCGTCCATAGTAAAGTTAAAGGGGCAAGCTCACATCAAAATATGTCTACAATTCAACTTTGAAGGGCTCCTCTGACCTTGACATTGAAGCGAGGTCAACCAAAATGGTATCAGAAGATAAGGCTTTCTTTTTCTTGTATACCATACAAAACTAAGCCCGCTGTTTTTAATTTGTTTTCCAGAAAACTGGCACAATGTGAAATTTTGCAGTTTTTAGACCACATTAATTCTCCCTGTGACCTTGACCTTATGGTAAGGTCAAGGTTCTCAAGTATCTTTTTTGAGCTCTTGGGGTCATACAACATTTTGCAACATTTGGTGTTTCTTCACTTCATAGCGTTGGAGAAATATCCAAAGGTAATGTTCAGTACAGACAGATAAAGACGGGCAACGGACAACGGCTGTACGACCAGGGTGAGTATGTACGCTCACTTTTGCTACACATGCGAGTAGCGGCTATTATCCGTTGTTCACAAAACATTCCTATATAATGTTTGGAAACAATGGTAGGGATAAAAATCAACCGTTTCCAACTGTGCCAAAAAATCAAAAAGACGCGTTCTATAACGGTCAAACGGTCCCTTAACAGACTTGGGCGGGATCATCTAACGGTTGGCAGACAGCACAAACACCCTGTGACTGCTCGCAAGGAAAAAATAAATCTGGATGGCAGTATGGCTACAACTACGTCGTTTAGTGTAACCATAACCCCTGAATGTATGAACAGCAGAAAAGGCTGTCTTTGACGTCACTGTATAATAAGAAGCACAAAAGGGATTTTTTGGAACTTTCTCTTGGTTGGAGACAAACATGTCCGCAATGCATTCGTGCATCAAGCTATCCATGCAGTCGTTTATTGTTGATTCTTTAGCTCCTCTATGGCAGGCGGATTTTCACTTTGCTTTCCTTCAATTTCACTGTGGGAGTTGTTCTTAACATACGTTTGTTAAGAAAATTTTGGCTGATTGTAAAACAGCTGTAATATACGGCAGTCCAGGTTGTCCTTCAACTGTAAAAATGAAATAATGCTCTTTAAAGTATCATTTACAACAGTGGTGGCTGTTTTCACAAGTATGCTACAAAAAACACGACAATACATAATACATAAGGAAAAGCCCTATGTTTGGTCAGTTGGTGAGATAGGTAAATGTTATTTTTGTGTGACAGTTCTGATGGTTTTCAAAGGGCTAATTCTTTGCTTTTCGACATATGCCCAACTGAAAACGCTTTAGCAACTCAAGTGCACACGACAACCATCTAAATAGACTACATGTTCGCAGAAAACACAATACTGAATATAGAGGGGAAAATAACGGCTCTTTTTAAAAGCACTTTTAGTAGTGAAGTACTTTTAGGATTGTTTGGAATTTTTTACCAGCAGACACCCTTTTACTGCTGAGTGTCTTAGTATTGTAAGATGTGTGATTTGAATTTTGGTTTAAAGGTGCCTTTGGTTTGAACACCCCTACCCCTACGAGGCAGAAATACAAAGAAATAGAAGGAAATTGAGCCTATTTGGAACCAGACTTTAGTATGTTCCCATGGGGGGATTCACGGTGCGAATGACACTGCGTCAGCTTTTTCATTTATCTTTAGTATTTTCTTCAACTTTAACTTTTAGGACCATGTATGAGGTTGTGGCAAGCTAAATACACAACACGACGACGTCTCGGAAAAATAGTAAGGATTATATAGGGAAAAACAACAGTGTCAGTTAAAGTCCGTTTTGAAGGTGTTAGTGGTTGGGGATTTTGAAAAGCATCAGACATCAGGCAGATACAATCCTTTCTGCGTGTTCTGGTGCAGAAAGAGTTTTCAGTTTATACATTGGGGTGACCAGTAGATACCATTTTACAACCATACCCCCAAACGACATTTACAGAGCCCAAAGAAGGATTTGGGTCAATTTCAAAGCCATTTTTCCGTATGAAGCGCCAACTTTATATGAAAATGTGTTTAATAAACATCAAAGGACTGAGGTTGAACTTTCTGATAAGGGACATTTTAAACCTAGTCATTGTCACTTCAACGTTCCCTTCACTAAAGTGGCTAAGATGCCTGGACTAATGTTTCACTCTATGCTGACGTAGTAATGCGTTTTTTTCAATTATTGAACACAAAATTTGAAAATATGGTGAAAAATATTGCAAGCGCCCTCTGCGTCACTGCAATTGAATACGCTATAAAACGGGGCTTGGTTAAGGTCAAAGAAAAAGGCAGATTCATCAAAATACTTGAAACTTCTGTATTCGATTGTTGTGTGGCCTTTATGACGTGATTTTGGCAATCTAAGAGAAATCGAGCAAAAAACAGAATGATGGTCACTAAAACTGGAATGCACTACTTGCGCATTTGCAACGATATTCTTACTATCAGTGTAAATATGATCAATCAGGGTTGATGAAGTATTTGTTTCTGTTGTAGGGGTTTTAACCAGCTGATGAAGACCAAACAGAGCAGTGGTTGAGCACCACGTTGTTTGAGGCCTGAGTAGGTTAATGTTAAAATCGCCAAGCAATACAACATTCTCGTCACGAGCCTTCACTCTGTCCATCATAGAAACAAAATCATCAATCCACGTTGACGTTTCAGCAGGGTTACGATACACATAGCCAATAAGCAAGGGAGATGATTTGTCATGTTTTAGTTCCAACCACATACATTCAACATTTTCATCTTCAAGATCAGTTCTACGTTTGACAATCCCAGCAATGGACTGATGAACAAAAAGAGCGATGCCTGTTTGGCCTACTCGTGCATTGTCCCGTCGTAAAACCGAATAATTCGGAATGTTAACAAGGCTGTCTGAGATACGCGAATCTAGACGCGTTTCACATACACCGAAGAGCTGTACCAGCTCTGGTTGCTGGTTTAGTAATACACAGACATCATGTACTTTGTTGACTAAATGGTAAACATTTACATGCCCTATGCATGCCCTATATGTTTGATGTTGTTCACATTAGGACGAAGTGCAATATTGTAACAAACAGCAGTAAATAATAAAGCAAGCAAAATCCGGAAATATGAGTATCCGGAGCAGTCAAGACAACAGTTCTAGTATATCATAAACGCACAAAGATTTCTCCAAGTAAATGTCAAGATTCCCACAACACAAAGCGAGCGCATTCAGACACACAGGCTTTCACTTTAGGCCTACACGACAAAACGTCACACGATTCGGATTAAGTGGCATTCACCACTTACACTCCCGGGATAAATCAGAGTAATTATAGTTGCTATTTAGAACAGGATGATACAGGATGAGATAGCAGCACACAAAGGTACGCAATCAAAAATGAAGACACAAATTGTTGCTTAAGAATGAAGGGTGACCGAACAAAAGGTAAAGCAAATCCCACAACAAACAACGGGATACTAGATAATATAAGATTAAATGCAAGATGAACAAAATGTTCACAGAAAACAAGGAGACACAAGGTTAAAAGCAGTTAATGCTGAACAGCCCTGGTGAAATTCAGTTGAGGCTGAACAGTTCACAAACTCGGCCCAAGGCCAGTAGTTCATGCAAATATTTAGCTCACCGTCAAAGTTAATGTTGTAAAAGGTTTTTAACACAAGTATTGCGCAAAGAAGTAGAATCTCAATTATGCATCACGTGTTCAGACTATAATATCGTCGAAACACCAGCCGCTTTCCATGCGGATGAAAATAAGCCAATGGCTTCAGGGCACGACACACACAATGCCGTCCCTATTGCGTGACCGACCTGAGGCACTTATAAGAAGCGAGCACGTCCAAGTCAGGTCACGAATTTAGCTGTAGAATACAGTTAACAAAGTTAGTTTGAAGATTCCTCAATATGCTGAAGGCCGCGCGATTATGCTCACACACTGTGCAGGGCTGGTACACAGTTGTAGATCTATCCTTAAAGACACAGTCCACCTTTACTCTTCTCACGGGTCTTGCTAAAAAGCAAAAACAAAAGGGGTTTTAAACGTAGGTTCACAACTACAGAGAACACGAACCTGTGCACAATATCACGGATGTGATAAGTTTAGACACACAGAATCGTCACGGTAACTCACTTGAGAGAGAGAGAGAGAGAGAGAGAGAGAGAGAGAGAGAGAGAGAGAGAGAGAGAGAGAAAGAGAGAGAGAGAGAGAGAACGAACGAACGAACGAACTTTATTATGCAAGGATAAAGTGCTATGGCACATTGCCTTATCTAACAACCTGTCCTTAAACAAATACACACAGAGAGAGAGAGAGAGAGAGAGAGAGAGAGAGAGAGAGAGAGAGAGAGAGAGAGAGAGAGAGAGAGAGAGAGAGAGAGAGAGAGAGAGAGAGAGAGAGAGAGAGAGAGAGAGAGAGAGAGAGAGAGAGAGAGAGAGAGAGAGAGAGAGAGAACAGCCATGTCGATGAATTGCATGAAGTTCAACATGAACCGGCAGGCGAATGTTGATTTCGTTTTCGATACACCAGCCATGCATGTCGATGAAATGAAGTTCAACATGAACCGGCAGGCGAATGTTGATTTCGTATTCGAGACACAGACAATGCTTCATGGTTTGCTGTGTAAAACCAGGCTACACAAGACTTGTTTTATTCTTCTGTTTTCAATATTAAGATGCGAGCTTAAGTCAGCTTTTCAATAGCTTTAAAGAAAGTCTTCTTGTTATGTGCAGCTGATGACGCCCAATCAATCCTATCGACGACCATCACCTTGGACGGTAATCGGTGTTACGCCTTTCCGGACTACCCAGGGGTTGGGAGATATCGCGCAGGAGACTGGAGAGACAAATGTATGTCGTACCCGTACTTTATATCAGCAGGGTCATTCAGTATTTAAACAATGAAACTGTATGAGGGCCAAGCTTATCATAAACGTCATTGGTATTGCCCTCTAGCTCTCACTGCAACTACAGCCATATACACTGAGCACAAAAAGTTAAGGATATTTGTTCAGTGGTATAGCCTTACCTGTATAACCCTAGCCTAATTTATTTGGTTCGAAATATACGTGTATTTGAAGATCAGTCTTTCTTCTGCTCAAAAATGTGTTTCTAGAGTCTGAGCAATATTTGGGTATGACGTCACAGGTCCGTGACCACGCCTACCCACAATAATGGCGTTTTTTGTCGGCATGATTCACTTTCAACCGTCGAAACGGTGATTTGAATTTAATTATATTTTTCATTTTTTACACCAAAAAGTTTATTTGGTGTCTTACCTAACAAGTTATACAAATGTCGTTCATATCCACCGCGCAGTCAGGCTGATCCAGCGTGTAAAGGAGAGCGACCACAATCCTGAAAAAACGGCAAAACATCCAGAGTTTGTATTGTGTTTTTGCTGGGTAGCCGCAGTTGATATGCAATAAATCTAAAACTACAAATAGCAGCCTGTCAAAATTTCACAGAACGATGACAAAGACCCTCATCTGTATATGTGCCAGTACTTAGAGTAAACAGAGCCCGAGAATGGACGTTGTCAATTCTGTATACTTTGCAAAGAATGGTGCCATGACATGTGTGCCAAGTTTCAGAAACATTCTTCCACGGGCTCAAAAGTTATGATCGTTTGAAAAAAGATGAAAAATACTGTCCCTGGTGTCTTTCGCGCAAATCGCTCGACAGAAACATTACACATTTTTTGCACAGGTTCCTCTAAGCAATATGGACACATCTGTGCAAAGAAAAAAAGAGGTTGACGTATTAACTTTTTTTTTGGATTTTTTTTACTGGGGGTTGTCATGTACGATTTTGCGAAAAACACTGCGATTCTTAACATGATCCCAACTGACATATTTAACTCTACAAATAATAAATGAAACATTAGTGTGTGTATATAAATGAATGGAGAGTATAACTTTATCATAAAACGGTACTTATCAACGTGCATTTTCAGAAAATGATCGAGGTTTCTTGAGGGCGTACACATAAAAGTATCACTCCTTTAGTAGTAAAAACGTATTTAAAAAAACATTCGCTCGACAGAAACATTACACATTTTGTGCACAGGTTCCTCTAAGCAATATGGACACATCTGTGCAAAGAAAAAAAGAGGTTGACGTATTAACTTTTTTTTTTAGAATTGTTTTTACCGGGGGTTGTCAAGTACGATTTTGCGAAAAACACTGCGATTCTTAACATGATCCCAACTGACATATTTAGCTCTACAAATAATAAATGAAACATTAGTTTGTTTATATAAATGAATGGAGAGTATAACTTTATCATAAAACGGTACTTATCAACGTGCATTTTCAGAAAATGATCGAGGTTTCTCGAGGGCGTACACATAAAATTATCACTCCTTTAGTAGTAAAAACGTATTTAAAAAAAATTCGCTCGACAGAAACATAACTAAACTTGAACACAGCTAAGTTCACTGTATACAGATACAATACTTGTAAACAAAATAAGTTGTTGCCTTATTGTCTGCTTCACAATTATTCCCGCACCAACCCCACCCCCATTATCTTGACTGACCAAAATGATAAAAAGAAATAATTTGGGAGCGCTGTAGGTCAGTTGGTAGAGCGCTGGACTTGTGATACAAGAGTTTGAATCAGGGTGAAGGGTTGGGGGTCGGAACATTTGTGTGCAAAGTTTCATGAAGATCTGTCCAGTTTCTATGAATCGCACACCACACACACACACACACACACACACACACACACACACACACACACACACACACACACACACACACACACACACACACACACACACACACACACATACCTAAAGTGTGGATGGTTACCTAAGAGGCGGCACTGGGTGTAGTGCCTTTCTAGTGCACTTGCACTACAACAGCACTGGGTGCAGTA
>NC_090252.1:67855257-67945257 GCF_037325665.1 Littorina saxatilis
CGTTAATTAAGGTCGAGTTCTGACGAAAGTTTTGCTTCTTCCTTCCCATGTTGTGCTCGTTATCTGGCACTAGAGTTGCCTGCCCGTGCAGGGGCAAGTCCGCCTATTTGTCATGGGGCATGGTCGCCGTTAGCAGTATGTACAACAAATGTTCATGCGCACATAAAAACTGTCTGCACATTGATATCAGCTACACATTTGTCTTGATGTATAATACAAAATCAGTCTTCTAGTTCATCAAACTCGCCAGTTATGCTACTAAAAGCATAAAAGTATGCGGACTAGCCCCGGTCTCCCCTATAACTAAAATGAGATAGGCAGATTGTTCAGAAACCAAATAACGTTTTTTGCGTTTTTCTCATAACAGCAAAAAATGACATAGGCAATTATCTTATGAGCGTGACGACATGTTTCTTACACCCAGTTCTTGTCCTAATAATTAGGTTCCCCTTAACCAGAACAAGAACTGTAAAATAAAGATAGAACAGTGATACCGCCGCTGCTGTTGATAGATACACTAGGATAGAGACAAGAGGGTGGATGCTTGGCTGAAGTTTATATTTGTCATATTTCATCATACTGTGGGATATCATGTCATGCTGTATTTACACGGCTTGGCTGTATGTTATAATGCAATGTCAGTGCTGGCTGTGAGCAGGGGATGAGGAAGAGGTAGGTTCCTCGTTACCTTTTTTTGTTTTAAATGAGAGACCCAAAATATCCCTTGCAAATGCTACACTGATTTCAACAGCATATTGGGAGCAGCTGCACTCACAAGTAACACCTCCCCCCCCCCCCCCACACTCCCCATCCCCTTCGCCTGGCCATCCCCTCTCATATGCCATTATGTAGCCATGCACTTTATACAATGATCCCTTGACGGAGATAAGATGACAGTGAATGAACAAGGGACTTTACCTGTCTTTGTATGCCGTGTACCCTACTGGATTGTGTCCCTTTTGTACATATTTCTTACACTAATTTGGTTTGTTGGAACTGGTAAACTGTGTGGAACTGAAAGGTTGAAAGATGTGAACAGACTGACACATTTATCACAATGTTGTGAGGTGTGTGTGTGAATGTGTGTGTGTGTGTGTGTGTGTGTGTGTGTGTGTGTGTGTGTGTGTGTGTGAATGTGTGTGTGTGTGTGTGTGTGTGTGTGTGTGTGTGTGTGTGTGTGTGTGTGTGTGTGTGTTTTGTGTGCGTACATACATACGTGTCAGAATAGCGAGAGCCAGCTCCACTTTTGGCAGACTGTACCCAAATGTCTGGAACAGTAGAGGCATCACCACCCAGACCAAGCTGAAAGTGTACAGGGCAGTGGTGCTCCCAACGCTGCTCTACGCTTGCGAGACATGGACAGTGTACCAACGACATGCCAGGAAACTGAATCATTTCCACACAACAAGTCTCAGAAAGATCCTGGGCATAAAGTGGCAGTACAAAGTCCCAGATACAGAAGTGCTAGCCAGAGCAGATCTCCCCAGCATCACTACCATCCTGATGCAGTCCCAGCTTCGCTGGGCTGGGCACGTAGCCCGTATGCCAGACGAAAGACTGCCCAAAAGACTGTTCTATGGCGAGCTGCAACAGGGCCAGCGGTCCCACGGAGGACAGAAGAAACGCTTCAAAGACACTCTCAAAGCCTCACTGAAAGCGTTTTCCATCAACCCTGACACGTGGGAGAAATCTGCACTGGATCGTGCCACCTGGCGCTCCTCCATCCACAAAGGCGCCAAGATGTGCGAGGCCAGCAGAACCACCGCCTAAAAGGCTCATGCTTGATATCTTTTTTCTCGACATGTCTGTTATCATTTGCTAACAGTCAGCATAATAGAAATAACTCATACTAAACTTGCTAGGAAAACAAATCATCAGTCTAGACCGGGAATTGTCGTGATGATCCACTTGTGGCATATGATGGCCGGGTTGCATGTTTCCAACTTACACATTTTTCTTCGTGTGATTGCTTGGCGGATGGTTCACAAACGCTCGGTTACAGTACCTTTAAACCAACACCAGTGTGTGTGTAGGCGTAAGATTTAACCCGCTGCCCCCTTATGATTCATGTTTGAGGTGTTCAGAAGGAACGACATCGCTGATCTGTTGACATTGATACCAGTGCGTGCGTGGGCGCACACTAACACGCAACACCCCGTTTATGTGTCATAATCTTGTCTGACTTCGGCACGGGTGAAAATACCGCGAAATAAATATTGACACCCTCTTTGATTGTTGGTCTTACTTGGGCCTTTTTATAGATCATAGCTCGTCACCAAAAATGCCAACTGACTAGTTGATAGTAACACTCGTAAATTTCTAATACTTGCACGATAGCATGAACATTTGAATGCATTTGGAGAGAAAGATTGCAAGCGGAGGCCAGCTTTATTCATTATTGTTTTCTATACACACATTTAAAAAAAGTTTACAAGGGAGATATAAGGCTAAACTTAGTACACCGTTACAACAGACACAGGCACTTGCAATGACCATTCAGTTTGGTAGCAGTTAAAAACTCAAAGTAGTACGTATTTACGTTAACAAAGAAAAGTTGCCACATATTTCATAATCCATCCTAGGACGTTTACTGAATCTCACTAAGTTAGTATAACTAACATGAAGTTCCACTGTTTAAAGAATTGCAAACAACCAATATCCAGTAAAGTGGCAGAAGCAAAGCCATGCCACATCATGTCCCTTTTGTTTCAAATTTTCTTAAAGGGGAAGGTACGCAGAGAAAGAAGGGATACTTTTCACACACTACGACCCATTCTAAGTGGTGCTCACATGGCAGACTGTGTACCAACTTTCCCCCAACGATTTTAGTCGGCGCCAAGTCAAATAAAAATCGCTGCCCATGTGAACAGCGCAGAGCTCAAACTAGCTAGCTTTACGCGACGACTTTCGTCAGACTTGGAAGGCCAGTGCAGCTATCGGAGCTTCCTCTTTATGCGGTAAAACTAGTGTGGCTAGGGCTAACCAATCAGTAAGCGCGCAAAGAAAAGTCTGGGTAAAATATTTCCCTAGTCACGGCCGAGTCGAGCAGTGCTCAACTGAGTTTTGGAGTCGCTGCCGAGTCTGGCCTTAATCATTTCTAAATCACTTGGGCTGTTTACATGGCAAACTTTTTGCCAATTTAGCCTCAACGACTCGGGAGCGATTTTCAAACTACTAAAGTTGGGCAAACGTTGGTTGCAAGTCTGTCACGTGAAAAGCACTTTAGGACAAGAAATCCAGAACAACATGACAGCTTGACAGCACCGACCTCCAATGAATTCCGTTCCACCCAGATTTGCTTCTGACTTTGTGCCTCGGTAGCGTTGCACATTTCTTTCGCACAGACAAGGCCACTAAAAAAAAAAAGATTCTAAACTGAGGATTAACACTTGACTTAAACGTGTGTTGACATAACGACTCAGTAGCAGTATATCTGCCATGTGAGGATTTCTTAACACAAACTGAACACTTGTCGCGTGCCTTTCTAATGCAGCGCGTTACGCGTTGTTTATTCGGTTATGACACGCGATGTGTTTCACAATAGAAGATTTTTTGAAATAACTCCGTCGGGTTTGTTTGGTTTGGGACAAAAAGTGAATAGCCCCGCTTTTCCTCTGACAAATGTGACCCTCCACCACGGAACGAGTCGCATGTCACCTTTGCATGATTTTCATATTTTATATTTTCCGAAAAAGTGTTTTATGCTCTATCCAGTGGTGAAAACCGTTTTAGAAAAGAGCAAACACTGTTTGTGTTATAAGCCTGTGACTAAGGTGACCCTCACACTGTTACCAGACACTCCCCGGACTTATATTAAGCCCAGCGCAGAACCGCGCGATGTGACATGCGACTCATTTCGTGGTGGAGGGTCACAAGCGCTCCTGTCCATGTGTTTCCGACACACCCCTCGCTATTGATTGGCCCCTCCAATGTTTGTCCGAGTAAAAAGCAGGGGCATTCTCGCCTTCACAACCCAGTCAACACTGACTTAGTTATTGTGTGGAATGTGTCTATTGCTCAAATGAGAATATTATCAAAGCTTTTAAAAAATTGTAACTAAAATAACGCATGGGTTTAAATACATATAACCACATATGTCTAAGCAAACAGTGTGTAATGATAAGCGAATGTTAAATACTGAACAAATTCTTTCAAAACCTTTAAAGAAAAAAGCCTGATTTAGTTTGTGTAATGTGTGAGTAATGTTTGCCTAGATACCAACAAGCAAAGGTTTTAAAGGTCTCAAGTGCAATATATGTTCACATTGTTAAAGTAAAAAAACAAACAGACAAACTCACAAAAAAACATCAATGGTACACAGGTTTACTGCAACCTTTCACCACACGTTTGCTGCCAATCAAATTCTTTAGTGTTTTGCCACATTGAGTCATATGCTAAACATCAGTTATGGTGTAAGCTGGTAATAAAAAAAAATACATTCTGCTCTGAGTAAACCGCTATTGTAATCTAACAAAAATAATTTAAATTGGCATATTTGTTCGACCATACTCAGTATGTGGTTTCCCCATAGCTATTTTTCAGAATAAGGCTTCAATCAAACCACCCACAGATTGTATGCAAGACTGTCGGAATGTGAGTACTGAACACTCTCTCTCTCTCTCTCTCTCTCTCTCTCTCTCTCTCTCTCTCTCTCTCTCTCTCTCTCTCTCTCTCTCTCTCTCTCTCTCTCTCTCTCTCTCTCTCTCTCTCTCTCTCTCTCTCTCTCTCTCTCTCTCTCTCTCTCTCTCTCTTTCTCTCTCTCCCCCTCTTTCACTCTCGTAGGTTTGCTTGCTCGCTAGCTTACCAATTTGTTCCGCCCTGATATCACCCTTCGTGGTGGACTGGGCGTTAAGCAAACAAACAAACAAACCAATTTGTTATTTTGCTTTAGGTATTTGACACGGTCTATGTTACCTGCTATTCAGATTTGGTCGTTTTCTTCCACAGATTACGTTGATTGTCTAACGAAGCCGTCAGATTAAGTGCATGGTATATGGTATGAACACAGGATAAACATATATAACACCGTGATGGTAGACGTATGAAATACATAACCTGTACTTCAAACCAAAGAATTTGTGTTGGGATAAAAAATACAAAAAACACGACAACTAAATTATATTATTTTGGAATAAACTCAATAGAATAAATGAACGGTTTCTCACAGAGAAGGTTGTTCACATGTTACAAGTCTTCCAATGCATCACAAACATCCTCTTCAAATGCAACACTCAAGTTATTTCATGTTTGCAGTGAGCTTTGTTGTAAACAACCCCGACATGCCCAGTCCATGACCCGCCAGTGAGCCCCCCACTCCAACACATCTTGCCAACACAGAGGGAACAAACAAGACTTTACTTTAAAGTCACATGTTATCCCGTGTTATAGCAGATCGGCACAGGCATTTCCACAGGATAGGAGCATGCTCCACTTGGGCACTGAACAGTTATGTGCAGAGTGGAACACATTTGCTGAATTGTTTGCGTAACTAACAAAAAAACAAAAAAATCTGTATACAGTGTACATTCAAAAACAGCAGTTCTTCTTTGCGCAGGAAGCAGACGAGCTGTTGACGTGCACTACATGCGTAAGTGGAAGGATACAAGATGGCTCTGTGGTGATTCACCGAATCGTTAATACGGAAAGTAGATACTTTTGAATCGGTTGTGAAACAGAACAATGAAAGGTTTAAGTGCTGCCTGTACGGAATCCGGGCTGTTTTTTTCTGGATTAATTTTGTAAATTGCCATATGGGTTATTCTCCAGAGCTGTGTACCAGTGGAAACCATGTTACGAAAGTGATATTTCTTTATTTAACTTAGACATTTTACATTTATTTCATTAATGAATACTGGTTCGAAGTATATCCTTGGCGTGCACAGAAAGAATTAGAAACTTTCTTTCTGTCGCACAATTTGATTATCTCCGTTCAGTAAATTACCAACATGTCAAAGTACATCACTCGCATAACATGGAAATCACAGGATAGTACATGAATTTAAATACTAACAAATACACAAGAATACAAATGTGTACTTTGTTTTGTTGTTGAATGCCTCTATCATAATATGTCACACGCTTTCCTTCTTTACCACCACTAAAGCAAACGTGTGCAAGATTGTATGTTACACGCTTTGGAGCATGTGCAAGAACGGATTCAAACTCGAAATCGTCCCTCCAAAAGCCCCAAAATGCACACACGACTTTTATTTCTCCTGCTGTTATCGTTTTCTCTCTTTACAAATTCTTCAACGTTGAGAATACTGAAAACGGCATCCCAGACGACAGAACTGTTTCCATACGCAAATTTAGCTGCCCTTGGAAAGTGGCTCGCTCACGAGGCTTGTTAGTCTGAATCTAGAAGGACAGAGTTATGAACATAGATGACAAAGATCCCGGAAAGAACAAACATTTCGCGGATGCAGACACAGACAAACGTCATGAAGATTGCGATGCTTCAAAAGATACAGACTGTGACGATGACTGTGACGTCATTCACATATACCGAGACGTCATTCATAGTTGTTCGGTCACTTTCGTCAAAAAGTAGATCTCTCCACAATGGCTGCTCCTGTGTTTAGGTTTGTCAAGCGTGAGTACGCAAAACGTGTTTGTTCTCTCCTCTGTAGAAGCTGTGAGATATAAATGCTATTCCGACTTGGTCGTGTGACATAGTTTTCTTCCACACTCGATTAGCTGATGTCTAACTCAGCCTGACGGCTTCGTTAGACAATCAACGTAATCTCGTGTGGAAGAAAACGTCTGTCACACGACCAAGTCTGAATAGCAGGTAATAACTGGAGTATTACTTTTAAAAAAAAGTAAAGAGAATACATTACGTTGTCATTCATTACACGTTATAATCATTTAAAGGGCTGAAAATGCATGCCACAAAATGGTACACAGATCTTGAGAATAACCCCTTTCCATTTATACATGGAACGAAAACGGAGGTAGTCTTTGTGCAAACAATGACACTGTCTGAAACGACATACGAGAGCTACACTGTCTGTCCTAGCCCTGACGTGTCAGGCGTGAATTATATACCTGACCCTTGAAAAGAAAAGGCCTGCAATCAAATCCCAACGCAAACGTTACAGGCATGGGTGGAAAACCCAGGGTACTAAACACAGACTGTTGTCCTTCAGCATGGTGGCTTACTGCTTAGCTGTGGTTCATATTCCTGAGAAAATGCAGTGAGTGACAGAGATATTGTGTGGCTGTATCTTCCAGGAACAACAAGAATGGTTGCTTCGACAACATCCACTGGTTAGTCACTAGTCAGGTTTATTTCTGTCTGAATGTGTTGGTGTTAGTGTTAGTGTGTGTGTGTGTGCGCCTTTCTGTGTGTGTGTGTGTGTGTGTGTGTGTGTGTGCATGTGTGTTTGTACCCATGTTTCCACAGGTTTGGTTGCCTAAATCACCATAAGGCAACCATCCACACGTGGATGGCAACCTAAACTCTGGATGGCAACCTAATTGTGTGGATGGTCGCTTCATTTAACACCGTTAAATTGACATTTTTGACGGAAAGAATGTCATAACAATGTTCAAAATGACATTCTTTCCGTCCTCTATAGGCGACGAAATAGGTCAAATTTTGTGCATTTTTTAGTGCAAAATTCTTCGATGCCGGAGCGAGTACTGCACCCAGTGCTGTTGTAGTGCAAGTGCACTAGAAAGGCACTACACCCAGTGCCGCCTCTTAGGTAACCATCCACACTTTAGGTGTGTGTGTTTGTGATTGTGTGTGTGTGTGTTTAGTGTGTGTGTGTCAGTGTTTTAGTATGTGTGTGTGTGTATGTGTGTTAGTGTGTGTGTATGTGTGTGTGTGTGTGTGTGTGTGTGTGTGTGTGTGTGTGTGTGTGTGTGTGTGTGTGTGTGTGTGTGTGTGTGTGTGTGTGTGTGTGCAAGAAACTCCTTTTACTCTCGCCCCCTATTATATTGTGTTTTATTCTTCTTGTTTTTTTTCGTTTATTTCTTCCTTTCTTTGCTGCGCTGTCCTGGTATCGGTGAGTACAGATTTCTTTGCTGTGCTGTCCTGGTATCGGTGAGTACAGATGTCTTTGCTGAGCTGTCCTGGTATCGGTGAGTACAGATGTCTTTGCTGAGCTGTCCTGGTATCGGTGAGTACAGATGTCTTTGCTGAGCTGTCCTGGTATCGGTGAGTACAGATGTCTTTGCTGAGCTGTCCTGGTATCGGTGAGTACAGATGTCTTTGCTGAGCTGTCCTGGTATCGGTGAGTACAGATTTCTTTGCTGAGCTGTCCTGGTATCGGTGAGTACAGATTTCTTTGTTGTGCTGTCCTGGTAGCGGTGAGTACAGATTTCTTTGTTGTGCTGTCCTGGTATCGGTGAGTACAGATTTCTTTGTTGTGCTGTCCTGGTATCGGTGAGTACAGATTTCTTTGCTGTGCTGTCCTGGTATCGGTGAGTACAGATTTCTTTGCTGTGCTGTCCTGGTATCGGTGAGTACAGATTTCTTTGCTGTGCTGTCCTGGTATCGGTGAGTACAGATGTCTTTGCTGTGCTGTCCTGGTATCGGTGAGTACAGATTTCTTTGTTGTGCTGTCCTGGTATCGGTGAGTACAGATTTCTTTGCTGTGCTGTCCTGGTATCGGTGAGTACAGATGTCTTTGTTGTGCTGTCCTGGTATCGGTGAGTACAGATTTCTTTGCTGTGCTGTCCTGGTATCGGTGAGTACAGGTTTCTGTCTTTGCTGTGCTGTCCTGGTATCGGTGAGTACAGATTTCTTTGCTGTGCTGTCCTGGTATCGGTGAGTACAGGTTTCTGTCTTTGCTGTGCTGTCCTGGTATCGGTGAGTACAGGTTTCTGTCTTTGCTGTGCTGTCCTGGTATCGGTGAGTACAGATTTCTGTCTTTGCTGTGCTGTCCTGGTATCGGTGAGTACAGATTTCTTTGCTGTGCTGTCCTGGTATCGGTGAGTACAGATTTATTTTGTTTGTCAACTGTCTTCCTTTGTTGGTTAGATATTTGTTTCTTCTATTACTATTCTTCTTCTTTACTTCACCTTTCTTGTTGTATTTTGTTTTGGGTACAACAAATAAAATATTTTTGTTTTATAGCAAAGACAGGTTTTAGCTTGGGGCACATGGAAATAATTATTTCTCGCGTTGGCGATCAAATGTATGCTTTATCCCCGAGTACGCTAGTACTTGGGCTCAACAGACTTTAATCGTGTGTGTGTGTGTGTGTGTGTGTGTGTCTGTGTGTGTGTGTGTATGTGTGTCTGTCTCGACTTAACAGCTTATTGCTGGGAAACTACTGGACGCAGTTCGTTCAAAAGTTGATACACTAACTTGATAATAGGTCCGATTGATCGTATTAAAACTTCATGTTACCTGGGACCTAAATGCGAAATAAACCACAAAAACGACTTGGCGGTGGGACGAATTCAGACGGAGCAACAGCCAGCCATTGAGCTGATAGTACAGCCGAACGCGTCACACAGTGACGAGAAATATAGCGTCGTAAAAAGCATGCGTATCGCATGCGAGACGATTTGCCAGGCTTTGCTCGTTGAGTGTTTGAATAATTTAATTTTTTGTGTACCCCATTTTCTACCAAGCGATGGTTGCTCGGTCGCGACTGCGGTGGTTTAGAGGTCGCGATTTTGTGTTTTTATTCTTTTCATATTAATTTGTATTTTTTTCTTTTGGTTTCCTTTGTTTACATATGTTTCAGTCTTTTACCTTCACTTTACATTAAAGAATTTGGTAAAACTACCTGGGGCGTGATAAATGCAAGAATCCGCGAGCCAGGACAGTAAAAGAACTTCGTGGGCCACCAGTTCACCAGTTACGAAGAGGGACGGCAGTATATTTTTTCACTGTGATCAAATAAAAGAGAAAGGCCAGTCACCACGCACATCCTCGGCTCGCATGCAATGTAGTTATATAGCAAAGGGAATGCCTGTAATTCACACAGAGCAATCACTTGGTCTTAAACGTGCACAAGACAAAAACTTTCATACTGGGGGAGCGAGCCAGTCTGAAGAGTACTCGGGTCCAGCGCGAGCGCTTTATATTTGGGAAACAAATCAAAGCTCACTTTATTTGATAAATCACTTTATTGTTCAAGCAATTTAGGAAGTCACCAATAAATCAATGTACAATTCAAATAATCAAGCAATCATTGATTCAATCAGTAAGCCATGGTGGGTTTTTTCACTCTCTCTTAAATTGCGTGTACAGCAGAAAGGTTACCACAATGTAGGTGCATGTCGGTTGGTTGATGTTTTCTAATGTCAGTTCACTCTGTTTGGATATTCGGGACCAATTCAGTATTGTTGCCGTTTTCAGTTGATATGGTGGTTGTGTTTGAAACTAAAGTTACATTTAGGTATATGATCACATTGAGGTTTAATGATCACATTTAGGTATATGATCACATTCAAGTAAAGAAAGTATTGAAAAGCTTTTATATTGTTGCACTTGTTACTACAAATATTGTTAATTGTCAGTAAGTACTGGTGTCACATGACTGATGTGAAACAGTTGATTGGCCAATGGCAATGCGCTTAAAACTGTTAGCGCACTCTTGGAATGCGCTAACGTTTCCAGATAGATTATTCCTATTCCCTTTGCCACAGCGATGCTGTCGCCTTTCTCTCGATTTGAGAATATTCTTCTCATTCTAGTGACATGTACTTTATCTTCTCCACATTACCAAATTGTGCTTGACACTACATTTCCCGCGGCTAAAAACAGGAGTGTTTTTCTAAAATATTTCATGCGCCTGTGACACAGTGAGGCTAGGCTATGCCTCTTTTTATATTTAGTCAAGTTTTGACTAAATATTTTAACATCGAGGGGGAATCGAAACGAGGGTCGTGGTGTATGTGTGTCTGTGCGTGTGTGTGTGTGTGTGTGTGTGTGTGTGTAGAGCGATTCAGACTAAACTACTGGACCGATCTTTATGAAATTTGACATGAGAGTTCCTGGGTATGAAATCCACGAACGTTTTTTTCATTTTTTTGATAAATGTCTTTGATGACGTCATATCCGGCTTTTCGTGAAAGTTGAGGCGGCACTGTCACGCCCTCATTTTTCAACCAAATTGATTGAAATTTTGGTCAAGCAATCTTCGACGAAGCCCGGACTTCGGTATTGCATTTCAGCTTGGTGGCTTAAAAATTAATTAATGACTTTGGTCATTAAAAATCTGAAAATTGTAAATAAAAATAAAAATTTATTAAACGATCCAAATTTACGTTCATCTTATTCTCCATCATTTGCTGATTCCAAAAACATATAAATATGTTATATTCGGATTCAAAACAAGCTCTGAAAATTAAATATATAAAAATTATTATCAAAATTAAATTGTCCAAATCAATTTAAAAACACTTTCATCTTATTCCTTGTCGGTTCCTGATTCCAAAAACATATAGATATGATATGTTTGGATTAAAAACACGCTCAGAAAGTTAAAACAAAGAGAGGTACAGAAAAGCGTGCTATCCTTCTTAGCGCAACTACTACCCCGCTCTTCTTGTCAATTTCACTGCCTTTGCCATGAGCGGTGGACTGACGATGCTACGAGTATACGGTCTTGCTGAAAAATGGCATTGCGTTCAGTTTCATTCTGTGAGTTCGACAGCTACTTGACTAAATATTGTATTTTCGCCTTACGCGACTTGTTTTATATTTAGTCAAGTTTTGACTAAATATTTTAACATCGAGGGGGAATCGAAACGAGGGTCGTGGTGTATGTGCGTGTGTGCGTGCGTGTGTGCGTGTGTGTGTGTGTGTGTGTGTGTGTAGAGCGATTCAGACTAAACTACTGGACCGATCTTTATGAAATTTGACATGAGAGTTCCTGGGTATGAATTCCCCGAACGTTTTTTTCATTTTTTTGATAAATGTCTTTGATGACGTCATATCCGGCTTTTCGTGAAAGTTGAGGCGGCACTGTCACGCCCTCATTTTTCAACCAAATTGGTTGAAATTTTGGTCAAGTAATCTTCGACGAAGCCCGGACTTCGGTATTGCATTTCAGCTTGGTGGCTTAAAAATTAATTAATGGCTTTGGTCATTAAAAATCTGAAAATTGTAAAAAAAAATAAAAATTTATAAAACGATCCAAATTTACGTTTATCTTATTTTCCATCATTTGCTGATTCCAAAAACATATAAATATGTTATATTCGGATTAAAAACAAGCTCTGAAAATTAAATATATAAAAATTATTATCAAAATTTTTTTTCGAAATCAATTTAAAAACACTTTCATCTTATTCCTTGTCGGTTCCTGATTCCAAAAATATATAGATATGATATGTTTGGATTAAAAACACGCTCAGAAAGTTAAAACGAAGAGAGGTACAGAAAAGCGTGCTATCCTTCTCAGCGCAACGAATACCCCGCTCTTCTTGTCAATTCCCGATGCTACGAGTATATACGGTCTTGCTGCGTTGCGTTGCGTTCAGTTTCATTTTGTGAGTTCGACAGCTACTTGACTAAATATTGTATTTTCGCCTTACGCGACTTGTTTCGATTTGCGAAGATTCTTTTCATCCGCCGTGTTAGTGGCATGTAGCTTATCGTCTCCACAAATACCAAACAATGATGCTTGACCCTAAAATTCCCCGCAGCTAAAAGCAGAAGTGGTTTTTTTTGACAGGTTTCGAGCTAGACCATGCTATTTTGGCAGTCCATTGACTGTCCTACGTACATAAAGCAGACGACAACGCCAGTTCAGGGGCCCCCAGTTCAGTACTGCAATGAACGGTTTTCGCATATTTCAAGACAGCTACGATGTGAACTAAAGACGCGAAGGCCTCAAAACATGGTTACCATGTAACCATAGCACCAACCTCCCAGATGATTGCAGATACATTGCGAGACATAACATGCTTACCATGTAATCACAGCACCAACCTCCCTGATGATTGCAGATACATTGCGAGACATAACATGCTTACCATGTAATCACAGCACCAACCTCCCTGATGACTGCAGATACATTGCGAGACATAACATGCTTACCATGTAATCACAGCACCAACCTCCCTGATGACTGCAGATACATTGCGAGACATAACATGCTTACCATGTAATCACAGCACCAACCTCCCTGATGACTGCAGATACATTGCGAGACATAACATGCTTACCATGTAATCACAGCACCAACCTCCCTGATGATTGCAGATACATTGCGAGACATAACATGCTTACCATGTAATCACAGCACCAACCTCCCTGATGATTGCAGATACATTGCGAGACATAACATGCTTACCATGTAATCACAGCACCAACCTCCCAGATGATTGCAGATACATTGCGAGACATAACATGCTTACCATGTAATCACAGCACCAACCTCCCTGATGATTGTAGATACATTGCGAGACATAACATGCTTACCATGTAATCACAGCACCAACCTCCCTGATGATTGCAGATACATTGCGAGACATAACATGCTTACCATGTAATCACAGCACCAACCTCCCTGATGACTGCAGATACATTGCGAGACATAACATGCTTACCATGTAATCACAGCACCAACCTCCCTGATGACTGCAGATACATTGCGAGACATAACATGGTTACCATGTGATCACAGCACCAACCTCCCTGATGACTGCAGATACATTGCGAGACATAACATGCTTACCATGTAATCACAGCACCAACCTCCCTGATGATTGCAGATACATTGCGAGACATAACATGCTTACCATGTAATCACAGCACCAACCTCCCTGATGATTGCAGACACATTGCGAGACATAACATGCTTACCATGTAATCACAGCACCAACCTCCCTGATGATTGCAGATACATTGCGAGACATAACATGCTTACCATGTAATCACAGCACCAACCTCCCAGATGATTGCAGATACATTGCGAGACATAACATGCTTACCATGTAATCACAGCACCAACCTCCCTGATGATTGTAGATACATTGCGAGACATAACATGCTTACCATGTGATCATAGCACCAACCTCCCTGATGATTGTAGATACATTGCGAGACATAACATGCTTACCATGTGATCATAGCACCAACCTCCCAGATGATTGCAGATACATTGCGAGACATAACATGCTTACCATGTAATCATAGCACCAACCTCCCTGATGATTGCAGATACATTGCGAGAAATAACATGCCAACTTTATTTGTTGCGAATGAGGGAACCAACGTGTCACTGTGAAATCAGGGGACGTCACTCTGTTGCTTGAGGGTTGTTCATTGTTTGGGAGCATAGAACATTCAGATACATGTTTTTCTACCAATAATTATCCGAATATCAAAGCAAAACTGTAAGCTTATGGGTACATTTAGCATAACTGTAACTCATACTGTAAGTTGCTCATCGATAAAACGGTGCAGAGGATAATCAAATCGTAGAATGCATGGTCGACGATTAAACCGTCAATACCCCCGATATTTACACACACAAAAGTAGATCTAACTCGACCTCTCCACAATTTATTCAAACGCCAGCAGAAAAATGTGCCTTGTTAAACGTTTTGATCTATTGTCGTTACTGACAATATCGTTATTGAAACAATCACAGTGCGCTAAGAGATTTATAGAGCAAATCTTGAAAATGATTATTGAACTCAGCGCTATTGCAGACGTTTGAAATACATAACCTGTAGACTACTTCAAAACAAAGGATTTGTGTTGGGGGGGAAAATGACAACTAAGTTATAATATTTATGAATACACTCTATAGAATAAGTGAGCCGTATCACACAAAGAAGGTTGTTCCCATGTTACAAGTCTTGAATGCAACACAAAAGTGCTCTTGAAATGCAACACTTAAGTTATTTTCATCTGTCTTGATTGCAGTGGCCTTTGTTGTAAATCAGTCCGATATGCCCAGTCCATATGACCCGCACGTGAGCCCCCACCCCAACCTCTTGTCAGCCCAGACGGGAACAGACAAGACTTTACAGACCTGGGAACCCATACGATGTCGCGGTATTTTGCACGCATGGTTTTCTATAATACGATCAGTACGTTCAGTGAAAAAGAATACGACGAGAAAATGTCCTGGACTTCTTGTCTTTTCAAGCGCATCCCGAAGCTAATGCGGTATTTGGACACATCTTTCTTTATTTGGTGTTTAACGCCGTTTTCAACCACGAAGGTTATATCGCGACGAATTTGGACACATGCTCACAGCTTTTGTCAGTAAACATTGGAAGAAGCATTTGTTTCAAATACATTGGTAAGCTTAACCATGCGACGGACGCGTGTGAAGCATGTTTGAATCATGGATGTTCAAATGCTGTGTGAAGTACGCTCATTTTTCTGAAAATACATCAAGTTTGTTTGAGAATACTCCTAGTGCAAAACAGAGGTCCCCAGGTCTGACTTTACTTTAAAGGCACATTGTCTCCCGTGTTATAGCAGGTCGGCACAGGATAGGATCATGCTGCCACTTGGGCACCTAATTACCACAGGCATTTGCACAGGATAGGATCATGCTGCCACTTGGGCACCTAATTACCACAGGCATTTGCACAGGATAGGATCATGCTGTCACTTGGGCACCTAATTACCACTGGCATTTGCACAGGATAGGATCATGCTGCCACTTGGGCACCTAATTACCACTGGCATTTGCACAGGATAGGATCATGCTGCCACTTGGGCACCTAATTACCACAGGCATTTGCACAGGATAGGATCATGCTGCCACTTGGGCACCTAATTACCACAGGCATTTGCACAGGATAGGATCATGCTTCCACTTGGGCACCTAATTACCACAGGCATTTGCACAGGATAGGATCATGCTGCCACTTGGGCACCTAATTACCACAGGCATTTGCACAGGATAGGATCATGCTGCCACTTGGGCACCTAATTACCACAGGCATTTGCACAGGATAGGATCATGCTGCCACTTGGGCACCTAATTACCACAGGCATTTGCACAGGATAGGATCATGCTGCCACTTGGGCACCTAATTACCACGAAAGCACAGCCTGTACATGTGTGTGCAGAGTGGAACAAAGTTGCCGAATTATTTGCGTAAATAACACTAACCAAAAAATCGGGTATATATTGCTTTGCCTCAATGCGCGGGAAGCAGGCAAGGTGTTGACGTATACACCATGGATATGTGCTGATTCATTGAATCGTTGACGCAGGAAGCAGGCAAGGTGTTGACGTATACACCATGGATATGTGCTGATTCATTGAATCGTTGACGCAGGAAGCAGGCAAGGTGTTGACGTATACACCATGGATATGTGCTGATTCATTGAATCGTTGACGCAGGAAGCAGGCAAGGTGTTGACGTATACACGATGGATATGTGCTGATTCATTGAATCGTTGACGCAGGAAGCAGGCAAGGTGTTGACGTATACACCATGGATATGTGCTGATTCATTGAATCGTTGACGCAGGAAGCAGGCAAGGTGTTGACGTATACACCATGGATATGTGCTGATTCATTGAATCGTTGACGCAGGAAGCAGGCAAGGTGTTGACGTATACACCATGGATATGTGCTGATTCATTGAATCGTTGACGCAGGAAGCAGGCAAGGTGTTGACGTATACACCATGGATATGTGCTGATTCATTGAATCGTTGACGCAGGAAGCAGGCAAGGTGTTGACGTATACACCATGGATATGTGCTGATTCATTGAATCGTTGACGCAGGAAGCAGGCAAGGTGTTGACGTATACACCATGGATATGTGCTGATTCATTGAATCGTTGACGCAGGAAGCAGGCAAGGTGTTGACGTATACACCATGGATATGTGCTGATTCATTGAATCGTTGACGCAGGAAGCAGGCAAGGTGTTGACGTATACACCATGGATATGTGCTGATTCATTGAATCGTTGACGCAGGAAGCAGGCAAGGTGTTGACGTATACACCATGGATATGTGCTGATTCATTGAATCGTTGACGCAGGAAGCAGGCAAGGTGTTGACGTATACACCATGGATATGTGCTGATTCATTGAATCGTTGACGCAGGAAGCAGGCAAGGTGTTGACGTATACACCATGGATATGTGCTGATTCATTGAATCGTTGACGCAGGAAGCAGGCAAGGTGTTGACGTATACACCATGGATATGTGCTGATTCATTGAATCGTTGACGCAGGAAGCAGGCAAGGTGTTGACGTATACACCATGGATATGTGCTGATTCATTGAATCGTTGACGCAGGAAGCAGGCAAGGTGTTGACGTATACACCATGGATATGTGCTGATTCATTGAATCGTTGACGCAGGAAGCAGGCAAGGTGTTGACGTATACACCATGGATATGTGCTGATTCATTGAATCGTTGACGCAGGAAGCAGGCAAGGTGTTGACGTATACACCATGGATATGTGCTGATTCATTGAATCGTTGACGCAGGAAGCAGGCAAGGTGTTGACGTATACACCATGGATATGTGCTGATTCATTGAATCGTTGACGCAGGAAGCAGGCAAGGTGTTGACGTATACACCATGGATATGTGCTGATTCATTGAATCGTTGACGCAGGAAGCAGGCAAGGTGTTGACGTATACACCATGGATATGTGCTGATTCATTGAATCGTTGACGCAGGAAGCAGGCAAGGTGTTGACGTATACACCATGGATATGTGCTGATTCATTGAATCGTTGACGCAGGAAGCAGGCAAGGTGTTGACGTATACACCATGGATATGTGCTGATTCATTGAATCGTTGACGCAGGAAGCAGGCAAGGTGTTGACGTATACACCATGGATATGTGCTGATTCATTGAATCGTTGACGCAGGAAGCAGGCAAGGTGTTGACGTATACACGATGGATATGTGCTGATTCATTGAATCGTTGACGCAGGAAGCAGGCAAGGTGTTGACGTATACACCATGGATATGTGCTGATTCATTGAATCGTTGACGCAGGAAGCAGGCAAGGTGTTGACGTATACACCATGGATATGTGCTGATTCATTGAATCGTTGACGCAGGAAGCAGGCAAGGTGTTGACGTATACACCATGGATATGTGCTGATTCATTGAATCGTTGACGCAGGAAGCAGGCAAGGTGTTGACGTATACACCATGGATATGTGCTGATTCATTGAATCGTTGACGCAGGAAGCAGGCAAGGTGTTGACGTATACACCATGGATATGTGCTGATTCATTGAATCGTTGACGCAGGAAGCAGGCAAGGTGTTGACGTATACACCATGGATATGTGCTGATTCATTGAATCGTTGACGCAGGAAGCAGGCAAGGTGTTGACGTATACACCATGGATATGTGCTGATTCATTGAATCGTTGACGCAGGAAGCAGGCAAGGTGTTGACGTATACACCATGGATATGTGCTGATTCATTGAATCGTTGACGCAGGAAGCAGGCAAGGTGTTGACGTATACACCATGGATATGTGCTGATTCATTGAATCGTTGACGCAGGAAGCAGGCAAGGTGTTGACGTATACACCATGGATATGTGCTGATTCATTGAATCGTTGACGCAGGAAGCAGGCAAGGTGTTGACGTATACACCATGGATATGTGCTGATTCATTGAATCGTTGACGCAGGAAGCAGGCAAGGTGTTGACGTATACACCATGGATATGTGCTGATTCATTGAATCGTTGACGCAGGAAGCAGGCAAGGTGTTGACGTATACACCATGGATATGTGCTGATTCATTGAATCGTTGACGCAGGAAGCAGGCAAGGTGTTGACGTATACACCATGGATATGTGCTGATTCATTGAATCGTTGACGCAGGAAGCAGGCAAGGTGTTGACGTATACACCATGGATATGTGCTGATTCATTGAATCGTTGACGCAGGAAGCAGGCAAGGTGTTGACGTATACACCATGGATATGTGCTGATTCATTGAATCGTTGACGCAGGAAGCAGGCAAGGTGTTGACGTTTACACCATGGATATGTGCTGATTCATTGAATCGTTGACGCAGGAAGCAGGCAAGGTGTTGACGTTTACACCATGGATATGTGCTGATTCATTGAATCGTTGACGCAGGAAGCAGGCAAGGTGTTGACGTTTACACCATGGATAGGTGCTGATTCATTGAATCGTTGACGCAGGAAGCAGGCAAGGTGTTGACGTATACACGATGGATATGTGCTGATTCATTGAATCGTTGACGCAGGAAGCAGGCAAGGTGTTGACGTATACACGATGGATATGTGCTGATTCATTGAATCGTTGACGCAGGAAGCAGGCAAGGTGTTGACGTATACACGATGGATATGTGCTGATTCATTGAATCGTTGACGCAGGAAGCAGGCAAGGTGTTGACGTTTACACCATGGATATGTGCTGATTCATTGAATCGTTGACGCAGGAAGCAGGCAAGGTGTTGACGTATACACGATGGATATGTGCTGATTCATTGAATCGTTGACGCAGGAAGCAGGCAAGGTGTTGACGTATACACGATGGATATGTGCTGATTCATTGAATCGTTGACGCAGGAAGCAGGCAAGGTGTTGACGTATACACGATGGATATGTGCTGATTCATTGAATCGTTGACGCAGGAAGCAGGCAAGGTGTTGACGTTTACACCATGGATATGTGCTGATTCATTGAATCGTTGACGCAGGAAGCAGGCAAGGTGTTGACGTATACACGATGGATATGTGCTGATTCATTGAATCGTTGACGCAGGAAGCAGGCAAGGTGTTGACGTATACACGATGGATATGTGCTGATTCATTGAATCGTTGACGCAGGAAGCAGGCAAGGTGTTGACGTATACACGATGGATATGTGCTGATTCATTGAATCGTTGACGCAGGAAGCAGGCAAGGTGTTGACGTATACACGATGGATATGTGGTGATTCATTGAATCGTTGACACGGAAAGTGGACACTTTTGAATCGCTTGTGTACGGATTCAGGGTTCTTCTTTTTCTGAATGAATGTTGTAAATTGCCGTGTATGTTATTTATGCACCATTTGACAACAATGTTCCACTCAATACTTGTGTTGTATTTGTGTGTGTGTGGTCCAAATGAATGATACTTGTTCCCGAATAAAAACATCCAGGAATCGTTGACGATTAACAAGGTGGTACACACTTCAAGGAACATATGTTGGACTAGTTTGTAATTGATGGCCTTCATGGTGAAACAGCACACAAGCCATGCCACTCGAAAGAAGAGCAAGTTAAGTGCTGTTCACATGGCAGAATTGCAACCAACTGTTCCCCAACTTTAGTCGTTTGAAAATCTTTCCCGAATCGTCGAGGCCAAGTGGGCGACAAGTCTGCCATGTGAACGGCCCCAGCGATTTAGGTATGATTTAGGACAGATTCAGCAACGACTCCAAAATTCAGTTGAGCACCGCTCGACTCGGCCGTGACTTGTCACATATTTTGCGCAGACTTTTCTTATCATGCTTACTGATTGGTTAGCTCTAACCAACCCACGCTACTGATTGGTTAGCTCTAGCCAACCCACGCTACTGATTGGTTAGCTCTAGCCAACCCACGCTACTGATTGGTTAGCTCTAGCCAACCCACGCTAATGCAGTTACTTCCCTTCTCAGGAAAACAACGAAAACAACGAAAATCCCGAATGGTACAGTCTGGCGAGAATCGCCGCTTAAAACCAGTTTGCGCGTGTGTGCTGTTCCCATGGGCGGCGATTGTGATTTGACCTGCCACCGACTAAAATCACTTGACATTTTGGGGAAAGTTGGTTGCAAGCCTGCCATGTAAACAGCGCTTCAGGGAATTCCCTGCTGAACGCGCCTCGCCCGAGCACAGAGGCAGACACGCCTTTACATTTATACAGGGGAAGAATTGGGAGGTATGGCCTTTGTGCACACAATGACACAATCTGAAACGAAATACGCGAGCTAAACTGTCTGTGCTAACCCTGACGTCTCAAGTGTGAATGAAATGGTTTTGCTATCCTACCCTTGAGCAAGAAAGGTCTGGTTTCAAAGTCCAAAGCAAACAAGCGTTGATAAAATAAAATAAAAACAGGTTGCTAAATAACGGATATGTGTCTTCCAGTGTAGTAGTGTGTATTGCTTACTTGCGATTCATATTCCTGAGAAAATGCAATGAGTGACAAAGATAGTGTGACTGCATGTGTATCTTCCAGAAACCACAAGGATGGAGCAGCCGTACACACCGACACCATCGACTGGTTAGTAACTGTCAGGTTCCTTCATGTCTACATGTGTGTATGTGTGTGTGTTTTAGTGGCAGTATGTGTGTGTGGGGGGGGGGGGGGGGGGGGGGGGGTGGGGGATGTGAATGAGTGTCTGAATGCATGTGTGTGTTTGTGTGTGTGTGTGTGTGTATTTGTGTGTGTGTGTGTGTGTGTATGTGTGTGTGGGTGTGTGTGTGTGTGTGTGTGTGGGGGGGGGGTGTGTGTATTTGTGTGGGGGTGTGTGTGCGTGTGTGTTCGAGGCTGTCGCTGAGGTCATGAGTCTTTGGAAGCAAAACAACGTTAATAAAAACAAGTCGCGAAAGGCAAAATTACTACATTTAGTCAAGCTGTGGAACTCACAGAATGAAACTGAACGCACTGCATTTTTTAGTAATGACCGTAGTCCGCCGCTTGTGCAAAACGGAGTGAAACTGAAGAGCCTGTTCAGCGAGGTAGTAGTTGCGCTGAGAAGGATAGCACGCTTATCTGTACCTCTCTTCGTTTTAACTTTCTGAGCGTGTTTTTAATCCAAACATATCATATCTATATGCTTTTGGAATCAGGAACCGACAAGGAATAAGATGACATTGTTTTTAAATCGATATCGGAAATTTAATTTTGATCATAATTTTTATTTTTTAATTTATCAGAGCTTTTTTTTTTATTAAAATATAACATATTTATATGTTTTTGGAATCAAAAAATGATGTAGAATATGATGAACGTAATTTTGGATCGTTTTATAAAAAAATAATTTTAATTACAATTTTCAGATTTTTAATGACCAAAGTCATGAATTAATGTTTAAGCCACCAAGATGAAATGCAATACCAAAGTCCGGCCTTTGTCGAAGATTGCTTTACAAAAAATTAAATCAATTTGATTGAAAAATGAGGGTGTGACAGTGCCGCCTCAACTTTTACAAAAAGCCGGATATGCCGTCATCAAAGGTATTTATCGAAAAAATGAAAAACGTGTCCTGGGATATCATTCCCATGAACTCTCATGTCAAATGTCATAAAGATCGGTCCAGTAGTTTGTTTTGAATCGCTCTGCACACACACACACACACACACACACACAGACAGACAGACAGACACACACACACACACACACACACACACACACACACACACACACACACACACACACACACACACACACATACACCACGACCCTCGTCTCGATTCCCCCTGTATGTTAAAACATTTAGTCAAAACTTGACTAAATGTAAAAAGAACAGATTTGTATTTCTGTTTGTGATGAGTTATTTTTTTTATAGTTTTATTTCATCGCAAGAACATCATATTCCTCTCGCCCCCTATTTTAATTGTTCTTGTTTTTACATTTAGTCAAGGTTTGACTAAATGTTTTAACATAGAGGGGGAATCGAGACGAGGGTCGTGGTGTATGTGTGTGTGTGTGTGTGTGTGTGTGTGTGTGTGTGTGTGTGTGTGTGTGTGTCTGTCTGTCTGTGCGTGTGTGTGTGTGTAGAGCGATTCAGAGTAAACTACTGGACCGATCTTTATGAAATGTGACCTGAGAGTTCCTGGGTATGATATCCCCAGATGTGTTTTCATTTTTTGGATAAATGTCTTTGATGACGTCATATCCGGCTTTTTGTAAAACAAGAAGAGCAAACGCTCGATCGAGTCACTTTCGCAGTTCTGAATATTATATGAGGCATCAGATGGACAGGAAGAAATTGCTATTCACAACACAATGCATACCTGAAGCATACCTGTGACCTTGAAAAAGGTCAAAGGTCACCAAAGCAGACGTCAAAGTGTAGAGGTCACTGGGAGTCACGTTCACATAAAATTTGAGCCCGGTCACTTTTATAGTTTCCGAGAAAAGCCCAACGTTAAGTTGTGTGTTGCCGAACAGAAAAGGCTAGTTATCTCCCTTGTTTTTCTGATAACGTTCGTAAAAGGCTACAGATGTAAATACTTTGATGTAAAGAATAATCCTACAAAGTTTCAATCACATCCGATGAACTTTGTCAAAGATATAAAATGTCTAATTTTTCCTTTGACGCTGACCTGTGACCTTGAAAAAGGTCAAAGGTCAACGAAACCATCGTTAAAGTGTAGAGGTCATTGGAGGTCACGACTAAACAAAATATGAGCCCGATCGCTTTGATAGTTTCCGAGAAAAGTCCAACGTTAAGGTGGTGTCTACGGACGGCCGGCCGGACAGCCGGCCGGCCGGACAGCCGGCCGGCCGGACAGCCGGCCGGCCGGACAGACTAACACTGACCGATTACATAGAGTCACTTTTTCTCAAGTGACTCAAAAATGGGGCGGCACTGTCACACCCTCATTTTTCAATCAAATTGATTGAAATTTTTGTAAAGCAATCTTCGACGAAGGCTGGATTTTGGTATTGCATTTCAGCTTGGAGGCTTACAAACTAATTATGACTTTGGTCATTAAAAATCTGAAAATTGTAAATAAAATTATTTTTTGTATAAAACAATCCAAAACTACGTTCATCTTATTCTTCATCATTTTCTGATTCCAAAAACATATAAATATGTTATATTCGGATTAAAAACAAGCTCTGAAAAATAAAAATATAAAAATTATAATTAAAATTAAATTTCCGAAATCGATTTAAAAACAGTTCCATCTTATTCCTTGTCGGTTCCTGATTCCAAAAACATATAGATATGATATGTTTGGATTAAAAACACGCTCAGAAAGTTCAAACGAAGAGAGGTGCAGTAAACCTTGCTATGCAGCACAGCGAAACCACTACCGCGCTAAACAGGCTCGTCAGTTTCACTGCGTTTTGCACGAGCTGCGGACTACGGTCATTGTTAAAATATGCAGTGCGTTCAGTTTCATTCTGTGAGTTCCACAGCTTGACTAAATGTAGTATTTACGCCTTACGCGACTTGTTTCTTATTTTCTCTTTCTTTCTATTACCTTCCTTCTTTTTTTTACTTCGCCCACTTTTTAATGTAATAAACATTTTCCAAAGACTCTCTTCCTGACAGGTTGTAAAGATCGCGGCGGTGAACCATCGATCGTGACAATACCTTTTGTCGTTCTCGTCGTCCTGCTTATCGTCGCCGTCATCGTGATCGTCATCCTCGTCGTCTGTCTGTGCCGGCAGCGCTCTCATCGTTCAGACGGTGCCAATGGAGCTGGTGTTATCTTGAACACACGCGTGTGAGCTGGCGGCCTTCACTCCCTCTGTCTCTGTCTCTGTCTCTCTCCCTCTCTCTTCTCTCTGTCTCTGTCTCAGTCTGTCTCTCTCTGTCTCTGTCTCTGTCTCTTTCTCTGTCTGTTTCTCTCTTTCTCTGTCTCTCTCTTTCTCTCTCTCTCTCGCTCTTTCTCTCTCTTCTCTCTTTCTCAGTCTGTCTCTCTCTTTCTCTGTCTCTCTTTCTCTCTCTCTCTCGCCCTCTCTCTCTTTCTCTCTCTCTCTCTCTCTTTCTCTCTCTCTCTCCCTCTTCCTCTCTCTCTATCTCTCTCTCTCTCTCTCTCTCTCTCTCTCTCTCTCTCTCTCTCTCTCTCTCTCTCTCTCTTATTTTTACATTTATTCAAGTTTTGACTAAATGTTTTAACATAGAGGGGGGAATCGAGACGAGGGTCGTGGTGTATGTGTGTGTGTGTGTGTGTCTGTCTGTCTGTGCGTGTGTGTGTGTAGAGCGATTCAGACCAAACTACTGGACCGATCTTTATGACATTTGACATGAGAGTTTCTGGGAATGATATCCCCTGACGTTTTTTTCTTGTTTTCGATAAATACATTTCAATGACGTCATATCCGGCTTTTTGTAAAAGTTGAGGCGGCACTGTCACACCCTCATTTTTCAATCAAATTGATTGAAATTTTTGTAAAGCAATCTTCGACAAAGGCCGGACTTTGGTATTGCATTTCAGCTTGGTGGCTTAAAAATTAATTTATGACTTTTGTCATTAAAAATCTGAAAATTGTAATATTTTTTTGTTATATATAAAACGATCTAAATTTACGTTCATCTTATTCTACATCAGTTCCTGATTCCAAAAACATATAAATATGTTATATTTAGATTAAAAACAAGCTCTGAAAATTAAAAATATAAAAATTATGATCAAAATTAAATTTACGAAATCGATTTAAAAATAATTTCATCTTATTCCTTGTGGGTTCATGATTCCAAAATCATATAGATATGATATGTTTGGATTAAAAACACGCTCAGAAAGTTAAAACGAAGAGAGGTACAGAAAAGCGTGCTATGCAGCACAGCGAAACCACTACCGCGCTAAACAGGCTCGTCAGTTTCACTCCGTTTTGCAGAAGCGGCGGTCTACCGTCATTGTGAAAAAATGCAGTGCGTTCAGTTTCATTTTGTGAGTTCCACAGCTTGACTAAATGTAGTAATTTCGCCTTACGCGACTTGTTTGTAATTGTTTTACGTCTGTATATAATATGTATTATAAGATTAGAGTAGTCCCTCTCTGGGCGAGGGCTGGTTGAAAAGAACCTCGTTTATATTGCTTATGCCACAACCCTCGTAAAATAAAATTTGATTTGATTTGATTTGATTTGATCTCTCTCTCTCTCTCTCTCTCTCTCTCTCTCTCTCTCTCTCTCTCTCTCTCTCTCTCTCTCTCTCTCTCTCCATCTTTGTTTTTATTGTACATTTAAAACATTCAAAACTTCAAATGCATCTCGACGTTTAATTTGTTACGTTATTATATGCACTATTCATTCTTGTTTAGCAATTATTGATTGAAAGTTAACGGACTTTCTGTCACGTGTGTTCTTCTTATCCCCAGGAAAGCCAGAGGACAGGGTATCGCCCTCTACGTCACGCCCGCCAACACTCAGCACGTGCCCATAGGTAGGTACTGTGACGGGTTTGAAATGACTTCAGCGATTTACTTCAATGTTAATTATTGAGTGCAGGTGCTGCTGCTTTGCTGACCGAGCGTAAAGTGATCAGCTTTGCATGCTGTAACAGACGCCGAGCCCATTTCCCACCTTGACCAGTGTATAGCCATATATCACCTCGCACACAACCATTGTTCTTGCACACACATTCTTTCTCAGCCTCCCATCTCTCGCTCTCTCTCTCGAGTCTCCCTATCTCTCTCTGATAACCACGGCATTTAAAACACCCCCCTCCCCACCCAGCCCCCCTCATGCGCCTTTCACTGTCTAAACTCAGGTTACCTTTTTTCAGATAACCTCCACATAATGGGTGCACATTGGCTTGGGATATGGGATGATAAGTTCACATAGTTTCATGTGTCTACGGTAAATAGTCTGACTTTTATGCTGTTTTGACAGAAAATCTAAATTCAGGGATTGACCGAAAGAGATTTGGCACTGAGTGGTAGCCAAACTAACCCGATGTTAGCCCTATTTACCTGTCAGTTTCTTTTTCCCGAAGGGCCTGGCAAACAAAAATCATCCTCAGACAATATATGAGTTGAAACGTATTTACAGGGAGCCTGGGGGGTTCAAGTCCGATGAGTGTGGTTTGATCTGAACGCTCCTACTGTTGGGGCAATCTCAGATTGTTTTGATGTGTTTGCTAAAAGCGTACCAATCAGACCATGCCACCTACATATTTAAAACTGTGTGACCTTATCATCGCACATATCAAGCTAGTGAACACCAAATGCGAAGTAATTCGCTGAACATGCATAAGAGTTTTCTTAAAGAGGCGTTTTAGAGGGTGGTATGTTTAAAAAAAAAAAGTAACCCTGTATGCTAGCTGTGCACGGATAAGTATTGAGATATAACTGAAAACGTGAGCACCCATGTTTCAAACCTGCATTGTGTGTGTGTGTGTGTGTGTGTGTGTGTGTGTGTGTGTGTGTGCGTGCGTGTGTTTGTGTGTGTGTGTGTGTGTGCGTGCGTGTGTGTGTGTGTGTGTGTGTGTATTACTGTGGGTGTGTGTGTGTGTGTGTGTGTGTTTGTGTGTGTGTGTGTGTGTGTGTGTGTGCGTGTGTGCGTGTGTGCGTTCAGGGCCGCCAGAGAGACACACGTGGGGATCACCACAGAACGACCTCTCAGCAGTTTCATCCGGGCACTATGAAGAGATGGACTTCAGTCTTCCGGTCGGGAAAAAAAGTCATCGACAAAAATCAGAAAGGGAAGTCAACGTTGACCAACACAATAATTGAGAGACAACCAAAGACATTCAGTGACACAAAATCATAAAGGAAAGACAACTCCTTCAAAGCCACAGTCAGAAATTCCACGGAACGTGTCCGTCTAAATACGCTGGTTAGAGTACTGCCATTGTATGCGTGAGCATTAGCATTTGGCTGTTTACCATGTTTGTTCTCAGGCAGCAAAAGGATAAGAATAAGAATAAGCTTTCATATAGATTGAATAGGTTACCCTAAAGGAAATGTGGGCTGCTGTCTCACTGGGGAAAGTAAGCTACCATACATTACGGCGCACTCTCCTTTTTCCTGCATGCTTGTATTGATGTTTCTAAGCCCTTTGACTTTCGCTGTGAATTTTGTTCTGTATGCGTGCGCACGATGGTGTTCGGACACTGAGGAAAGTCTGCACAGAGTTGACTATGTAAAATAAATCCCTCGCCGAACGTCGGTATCGAACCCACGCCGATAGCGACAACGGGTTGTGTAGCCAGCGCCGCTACCGACTGAGTTGTCTCCCTGCCCACGGAAGCTGTTAATTGTATGTTGTATGCGGAGTGCTAATGTGATGGACAGTCGAGCAAAGACACATATGTATTCGTTGAGTGTCACGTTGAACGGATTATGACATTGTATATTGAATTGTATTGTCCGTGTGTGTTCCCTTGGAAGTGGTTTTTTCTGGTGTGTAAGCAATCAAACATGTATAAAGATAGAGTGGTAAGAATTGTACATAAACATTATAAAGTAGAACATTCTTTGTGTACGATAAAAGAGGCAAGTAAAGGCATCTGGAAAAAAACAACAGATCACGTGTTCAGGAATTGTAAAAAAAGAAAGAACTGGGTTTTGCAGTTACTCTTAGCATGGTATCATGTGAGTGAACTTTCCCATTGAATAGCTTCGATCAATACTTTATCTTTATGGACGGCCGGTAGTGATGTGCGAGAGGTCGTATGCTGTCACCCCTGTGTGTGAGTGGACTGGTCTAGCTGACCTTGCAGGGTGATGTGACGTCAGAGAACGACAGGGAAGTAGTAGGTAGATAGACAATGGTGGTATTAGCCTACTATTACCAGGTGGTTATACACAAACACTGCTAACGGTCAAAACTTCAGAATAAACATACCCAAGCATTGCATGTTATTGGAACTTTTAATTATTGACAAAACAACACATTACAAATGTTAAAGGTTAAAACAGTTAACGGTATAACAAGGTGGCTATCAACACAATCAGTCTTCAATAGAATATCGTAGTTTAACTAGACGTTGTAGACACGACGTTGGGACAGCAAGGACGGTGTTTGTTCGCTGGCTGGCTGTCCGTTCCCATCCGCAGTGTCTGGAACAGTGGTGGTTATCTTTGCATGAACCGAACTTTGCTTTCATTTGCAAGCGCGTCTTACTAGCATACGCTCGGCCAATACCTCATAAAACACGCACGCACGCACGTCCGCACGCACGTCCGCACGCACGCACGCACACACACGCACACACACATACGCACACACACACACACACACACCTACACACACACACACACAAATACACATATGCACACACACACACACACACACAATTACACACACACACGCACATGTACACACACACACAAACATGTACACACTAACACATCTTCACACGCTCGAACGCTCGCCCACATCGAGGGGTCATACCACAGACTTGTTTAATGCTGTTTTTGAGAAGAGATTATTTTACATTTCCCTTCTTTCTCGCTGTTTTCTGTCTTTGATTTATTTATGGAATAACTAGACAAAACCAAAATTATGTCAGCTTACAAAATACCCCCAACACATCGACTAAACAACGAAGAAACAAACCAACAAACAATAAAGCACACATTCACATTTACACACACACACACACACACACACACACACACACACACACACACACACACACACACACACACACACACACACACACACATACATACATACACGCATTCAGAAGGGCATGCGCGCACATACACACACCCTCACGTATAAGAGCACAATGTGTTCATACCTCTGTGTCGTCTTCCTCTTCTGAAGCATAGTCTGCACAACATCAACACAGAAAGAAGCTTGATTGTATTCAGCTTACCTGCAGTTATATTGTGAAGGTGTACTTTTTTATCTCTTGTAATTAAAACAAAAAGAAGTTATGTAACACAAAACAAGTCTCGTGAAACGACATACACAAACATTTACCCAATCTGCAAGTAACAGATCAACACCAACAACAAAAAAGCCAACACCGGGCCTACATAACATGTACTGAGGCTTCGCTAGCCTTAAGACAGTCTGCGAGGGTCCAGTTCTTCTCCGTGATGCATGGGAACGTAGTGGCTAATTAACTTATTTCATTTATTTGTGCGCACATTTTCAAAGTTAACATGTCATATCTACAAATGTTTGGATTCAGAAAATGATAAATAATTACACACACACACACACACACACACACACACACACACACACACACACACACGCACGCACACTCACACACGCACGCACGCACACTTACTTGTGTTTGTTTGTTTGCTTGCTTGTTTGCTTCTAGTTTGTGTGCTGTTGGATATGAATCGTTTAGGAACACAATCACACTTGTCTGTAGCAAGAGTGTCTTACAGATGTTTTTTTTCCAAAAGACGATGAGCAGCACAAACGATGCAACGGTCACAAAGTATAGAGCCAGGAATCCGGTGTACGCTTCAAAAAGGAATAGAGGCAACGAAAGTGTTCAGTTTCCATAGACTTAGTTAAATACGGTTAAATTGGAATACAACATCTTCTTCTTCTTTTTCTGTTTCTTCTTCTTCTCCTATTTCATCATCAGCAGCAGCAGCAGCAGCAGCAGCAGCAGCATCATCATCATCATCATTAACATCATCATCATCATCATCATCATCATCATCATCTGCATCGTTTTCCTGTCACAGACTTCCAGAATGACCGGAGATCATTGTTAACCTGTATTAAAAGCATTACACGAATAAAAAACAAAACTTGACTAAATATAAAAAGTGAACAAATCTGTCACCCGTCAAAAGAATGTGTACAGGAACAGTACGAGTTTTATTTTAAGGACAGAAAAGTGTATGGAAAAACACATATCTTATTCTCAACCATTCATAAATCAGGCACAGTTTACAGTCATGCTTCTCCTAATGAAATGTGTAGCCCAAAACTAAAACGCATGAATGTAAACCTAACATAACCTTGCCTCAAAAAAACGCAAGAAAGTGAAACGTCAATGCCATTACAAACAAAACAAAGCAAGAACTATACTTACCAACTGTGCAGCTGGAAGTTGTATGAATCATTTGCGAGGGCACTGGAATTCAGGAAACAAAAGGAAAAGTGGAAAATAACACATTGGTACAATATGTTTTTTATGGTAAGTGATATCCCCACGGACCCTTCTTTATTCACAGCTCAGTGCGCACAGATTGGCTGACTACGTATCTCACAGACTGTACATAGGAAAAAGGAAAATCATCTAAACGGAAAGAGGATGTGCTAGAACTACTGATGTCCCCCGTTAACGCAACGCTCATAAGGTGGTGTGAAAATGGAAGGGACGAGTCAACATTATTCGTGTTAGTGTATCACAAGCTAAAGGTTCAGAGTTTCAAAGTAGCCCGGGAACAGGACAGAGAATGAGATCGTTGCTCATAGGGTTTTCGAGGCAAGAAACACAAACAGACTATCAATACGTTTAGGGGTGTGTCAGGACGTTCAATAAAATAAAACAGTCATCGTCGTTCAGTCGAACTACCAACGCGTCCATTAACAGAAACAGGCGTAGTGCAAGAAACACCCGCCCATTAACAGAAACAGGCGTAGTACAAGAAACACCTGCCCATTAACAGAAACAGGCGTACCGGTAGTACACGAAACACCATCCCATTAACAGAAACAGGCGTAGTACAAGAAACACCCGCCCATTAACAGAAACAGGCGTAGTACAAGAAACACCCGTCTATGAACAGAAACAGGCGTAGTACAAGAAACACCCGCCCATAACAGAAACAGGCGTAGTACAAGAAACACCCGCCCATTAACAGAAACAGCCGTAGTACACGAAACACCCGCCCATTAACAGAAACAGGCGTAGTACAATAAACACCCGCCCATTAACAAAAACAGGCGTAGTACACGAAACACCCGCCCATTAACAGAAACAGGCGTAGTACAATAAACACCCGCCCATTAACAAAAACAGGCGTAGTACACGAAACACCCGCCCATTAACAGAAACAGGCGTAGTACAATAAACACCCGCCCATTAACAAAAACAGGCGTAGTACACGAAACACCCGCCCATTAACAGAAACAGGCGTAGTACAAGAAACACCCGCCCATTAACAGAAACAGGCGTAGTACAAGAAACACCCGCCCATTAACAGAAACAGGCGCAGTACAAGAAACACCCGCCCATTAACAGAAACAGGCGTAGTACAAGAAACACCCGCCCATTAACAGAAACAGGCGTAGTACAAGAAACACCCGCCCATTAACAGAAACAGGCGCAGTACAAGAAACACCCGCCCATTTGAATTGCAGTCCGGATTCGTTTGCAACCGGTGGCAAGTGGTACGTGGGGTCTGTCGCACGTGCAGAGCGTGGCGTGTCAACACAGGAATGTGTTCTGTCATGTTGTGACGGAAGCGTGAACTCAGGGGGGGGGGGGGGGGCTAAAAATAGACCGCATGGCAAAGTATGCTTACTGTCAACAATGTTATCACTTGCCTTATGTTCTTGTTCTTGTCTTGTGTTTGTTTCTGTGGCTATCTCTTTCATATTGTTGTCCGTTCTTGTTGGACCAGTCCTAGAAGTAGCACCTCTGTCTTCTGCCCTTTTCTGGTCACGGCGTATCTGTGACGGGGGTTTGCGTCGCAACCCGCCCACACTGAGGTAATGTCGACTGGCCATCTCAGTGTTTGCCCTGAGTTGAAGCGAAGCACGACGACAGGTTTGTCGCTTTCACCTGTCACTTTCCAGGAGATAAGAGCGTGGTCCGCGATAATGGTGGTCAGAATAGACTCCACAGTTTTAGGTAGACATAAAACTGACATATTCGTGGCTGTTGTTGCTAAAAGTTTAAGAATTTTCTTCACAGCAGTATTTTCGTGTCATGCCACAGCGACCACCGGAAGGAGAGAGGAGAGAGAGAGAGAGAGAGAGAGAGAGAGAGAGAGAGAGCGAGAGAGCGAGAGAGCGAGAGAGAGAGAGAGAGAGAGAGAGAGAGAGAGAGAGAGAGAGAGAGAGAACAAGAACAAGAACAAGAACAAATCTTTAATTGTCTAAGGCCACAGCCCCTTACAATAGTGGTTAAAATAACAGCAATAGTATCTGCACAGTTATAAATTATAGTCACGCATAAAATTCAACAAATACATTAAAACCCTGATGACATATCACTGAACCTCATTTATAAGGGTTCGTCTCTTCTGCAGCATGAAGAACACAAATCTGCTGAAGCTGTTCATCACATTTTCCTCATTATTGCCACAGAAATACACAAGTTGTTGTTGCAGCGTCTTAGAGTTCGAGATTTTCAAATACTTTGCTCGAAGGTCTTGATAAAAAGGACATAAAAATACAACATGGTGTTCATCTTCTTTATCAGCTGTACAGAGAGGACAGTTTCTTGTCGTTTGGTTTGGTGCGTACCGAAACTTGTGAGCGTTGATTTCGGATACTCCTGCGCGGAAACGAGTAAGAGCAACTCTGTACTTAATATCTTCGATTAATTCAATGTATTTCTCTTTTTCCAAGCATGTTTTGTAACAATTATAAATGTCAAAACGTTCACTGCATTCTAAAAAGGAGAACCATTCTTGACAAAAACAATCTTGTAAACGTCTTTTAAACTCTTGTAAGAAACACTTCTCATTCCCAACCGTTCCGTACATCCACACAGCAGCAAAACCATTACAACATAAAAGACTCTGCACATGTGAGACCCAATTTGTGTGGCCCTTCGATGCCAAATTACATAAAGCTTTATATGCAATCTTGGAATATCTTGAATCAGGTTGCTTCAGCAGTGTAAACCAGTATTTCACACATCTGACTGCAGAGTTAATAGAGAGAGAGAGAGAGAGAGAGAGAGAGAGAGAGAGAGAGAGAGAGAGAGAGAGAGAGAGAGAGAGAGAGAGAGAGAGAGAGAGAGAGAGAGAGCCTTCAACATATATTCTAACGGGGTGTCGTTTTTACATTTAGTCAAAACTTGACTAAATGTTTTAACATAGATGGGGAATCGAAACGAGGGTCATGGTGTATGTGTGTGTGTATGTGTGTGTGTGTAGAGCGATTCAGAGAAAACTACTGGACCGATCTTCATGACATTTTACATGAACGTTTCTGAGTATGATATCCCCGGACCTTTTTTGTTGTTTTTGATAAATGTCTTTGATGACGTCATATCCGGCTTTTTGTAAAAGTTGAGGCCGCACTGTCACGCCCTCATTTTTCGATCAAAGGGAGTGAAGTTTTGGTCAAGCAATCTTCGACAAAGGCCGGACTTTGGTATTGCATTTTAGCTTGGAGGCTTAACAATTAGTTGATGAGTTTGGTCATTAAACATCTAAAAATTGTAATTACAATTATTTGTTTTATAAAATGTTGCAAAAATATGTTCATCTTATTCTTCATCATTTTATGATTCCAAAAACATATAAATATGTTATATTTGGATTAAAAACCTGCTCTGAAAATTAAATATATGAAAATTATGATTATAATTACGTTTACGGAATCAATTTAAAACCAATTTCATCTTAATCCTTGTCGGTTTGTGATTCCAAAAACATATAGATATGATATATTTGAATTAAAAACAAGCTCAGAAAGTTAAAAAGAACAGAGATACAGAAAAGCGTGCTATCCTGATCAGCGCAACCACTACCGCGCTATTCTGGCTAGTCAATTTCACTGCCTTTGCCACGATCGGTGGACTGACGATGCTACGAGTATACGGTCTTGGTGAGAAAAACAATGCAGTGCGTTCGGTTTCATTCTGTGAGTACGACAGCTTGACTAAATGTTGTATTTTCGCCTTACGTGACTTGTGATATTTTGCCGGTAACCTGTGATAGATTAATTTGTTTGTTTGTTTGCTTAACGCCCAGTCCCCACAAAGGGTGATATCAGGGCGGTGATGCTTTGACATTTAACGTGCGCCACACACAAGACAGACGTCGCAGCACATGCTTCATGGTAATAGACTAATAGTCTTGTTCCATTTGTAATTGTACATCGACTAACTGATACCTGGTATGATGTGAAATGCTAATATTGCTTGATGAATATTCAAGATAAATACGGGGACTGGGGACTGGGAACTGCGTTACAGGGGGCACAAGAAGGGAACAACACATTGATGAGAAGAAATTAAAGACATAACACATTCTTGAAACATAACGGTAATTTTAATGAGAAAAAATATGAACATCAAATGTTAAAAGTTCATCCTCTTACATTACAGTATGTAGTAGGAGATATACAGACACCTGAAATAAACCTTATATTACAAGATACCTGAACTAAGCCTTATATTTCGATTTTAAAAAGTCCTTATTGTAATATTCTAAATATTACACGTTCAAAAAGCTCAAGCAGTCGATCTGGGGAAAATGCTGACTGTGATGGAAAGATTTAACACTTAATCTCACCCCCTCCCACAAAAGAATAAAAATCGTCAAAACAACCGCATGGAGGGGACTATCATATTGTCTTTGCGTGTGCTGTTTAGACAGCTTTCCCCCCACATTACCAAATACTGATATTATTGTCCTTGCGTGTGCTGTTCAGACAGCTTTCCCCCCACATTACCAAATACTGATATTATTGTCCTTGCGTGTGCTGTTCATGCAGCCTTCCCCCCACATTACCAAACACTGATATTATTGTCCTTGCGTGTGCTGTTCAGACAGCTTTCCCCCCACATTACCAAATACTGATATTATTGTCCTTGCGTGTGCTGTTCAGACAGCTTTCCCCCCACATTACCAAACACTGATATTATTGTCCTTGCGTGTGCTGTTCAGACAGCTTTCCACACACATTACCAAATACTGATATTATTGTCCTTGCGTGTGCTGTTCAGACAGCTTTCCCCCCACATTACCAAATACTGATATTAGTGTCCTTGCGTGTGCGGTTTAGACAGCTTTTCCCCCACATTACTGACCAAATACTGATATTATTGTCCTTGCGTGTGCGGTTTAGACAGCTTTCCCCCCACATTACCAAACACTGATATTATTGTCCTTGCGTGTGCGGTTTAGACAGCTTTCCCCCCACATTACCAAACACTGATAGTATTGTCCTTGCGTGTGCGGTTTAGACAGCTTTCCCCCCACATTACCAAATACTGATATTATTGTCCTTGCGTGTGCTGTTCAGACAGCTTTCCCCCCACATTACCAAATACTGATATTATTGTCCTTGCGTGTGCGGTTTAGACAGCTTTCCCCCCACATTACCAAATACTGATATTATTGTCCTTGCGTGTGCGGTTTAGACAGCTTTCCCCCCACATTACCAAATACTGATATTATTGTCCTTGCGTGTGCTGTTCAGACAGCTTTCCCCCCACATTACCAAATACTGATATTATTGTCCTTGCGTGTGCGGTTTAGACAGCTTTCCCCCCACATTACCAAATACTGATATTATTGTCCTTGCGTGTGCGGTTTAGACAGCTTTCCCCCCACATTACCAAATACTGATATTATTGTCCTTGCGTGTGCGGTTTAGACAGCTTTCCCCCCACATTACCAAATACTGATATTATTGTCCTTGCGTGTGCGGTTTAGACAGCTTCCCCCCCCCCCCACATTACCAAATACTGATATTATTGTCCTTGCGTGTGCTGTTTAGACAGTTTTCCCCCCACATTACCAAACACTGATATTATTGTCCTTGCGTGTGCTGTTTAGACAGTTTTTTCCCCCACATTACCAAACACTGATATTATTGTCCTTGCGTGTGCGGTGTAGACAGCTTTCCCCCCACATTACCAAACACTGATATTATTGTCCTTGCGTGTGCGGTTTAGACAGCTTTTCCCCCACATTACCAAATACTGATATTATTGTCCTTGCGTGTGCGGTTTAGACAGCTTTCCCCCCACATTACCAAACACTGATATTATTGTCCTTGCGTGTGCGGTTTAGACAGCTTTCCCCCCACATTACCAAACACTGATATTATTGTCCTTGCGTGTGCGGTTTAGACAGCTTTTCCCCCACATTACCAAATACTGATATCATTGTCCTTGCGTGTGCTGTTCAGACAGCTTTCCCCCCACATTACCAAATACTGATATTATTGTCCTTGCGTGTGCGGTTTAGACAGCTTTCCCCCCCACATTACCAAATGCTGATATTATTGTCCTTGCGTGTGCTGTTTAGACAGTTTTCCCCCCACATTACCAAACACTGATATTATTGTCCTTGCGTGTGCTGTTTAGACAGTTTTCCCCCCACATTACCAAACACTGATATTATTGTCCTTGCGTGTGCGGTGTAGACAGCTTTCCCCCCACATTACCAAACACTGATATTATTGTCCTTGCGTGTGCGGTTTAAACAGCTTTCCCCCCACATTACCAAATACTGATATCATTGTCCTTGCGTGTGCTGTTCAGACAGCTTTCCCCCCACATTACCAAATACTGATATTAGTGTCCATGCGTGTGCGGTTTAGACAGCTTTCCACACACACATACACATAATTTTCAAAAGGTATCTTAGTTCAACCTAATAGATAATCATTTTGAAAAAGAGCCACCCACCGTTGTCACCGATAGCGAAGAATGACTGGTCTTCTACCTGGTGCACTTATCATTCTTACTTTCCAATAACCAGGAGTGATTTATCTTTGTAATAACAGACGAGATGTGTTGAAAAAACAAACATATTTGTAATCTTCTGTAAATGGAATGCAAATCTGATTGGGAAGATTCCATGTACAAATGTATTCTCTCTCGTTGCATGCCTCTGAATCGGATCTGGTTTTTAAATTGGTCAATGCTCTGTTATTTCCAAGAATACCCACTGTTAACACAGTATGACAAATTTGAAACCTGCAGCTTCGGACATTTCTCAATGATGAGCTGAAGCGTTTAGTGTCAATGTTTCGGACTGTTTTGAAAACAAATAATTTTCTTAAAAAAAACCATCGTTTTGCTGCTTGTTATAAAAATTAGCATGGATGTGACTTGTCATGACTTTTAGGTTAAAAGTAAATCAAACATGTGCAAACTAATTTGCAAACAGCCAATTTTGATTGTTTGTGGTACCATTCCTCTCCACACATACCAAACCACACACACACACACGGTATACATATTGTGTTGGTGTACTTAATCCGTAAATGTTGCACTTGGTTTTGCGACTGTTGCTATTTTTTTCAGGCTGAAACATCACATTGTTAGTGTCTCAATGCATGGAGAAATGTTTGAATCCGATCACTTGCTTTCTGGTCTGAATCTTGTCAGTCATTGCCTTGTCTGTTTTCGGCATCCCTTGCTTATTTATCTTCGATATCCTTCTTCACTACTGTGAAAAGTGGTTCATACTGATCATTCGAGTCTTGTGAATCGCCTGATCCTTTCACGTCACTACTCACGAATCCATGCAGGTTTGATTTCGGCTCTTTCATTTTTGGTGGATTTAAACTTTCATTTGAACTGGTCTGAGATTGTTCGTTAAGTTCTATGCTGCCTGAGGCACTGCCTGATCCTTTCATTTTTGGTGGATATGAATTTTCATCTGGACTGGTCTGAGATTGTTCGTTAAGTTCTATGCTGCTAGATGTTCTATCCACAGAGGAATCCTCATCGTCTATGCTTCCACCTGAACTACCATGGTCTTGTGACTGCTTTGATTCAGCGTCGGCCTGATTTACGAACCCTGACGAATAAGAAGAAGAAAATTGAGAAGCAGAATAATGAGAAGAAGATTCAGCGTCATGTTGAGTGACCTCCGTTCGCCATATAAAATTGTCAGACTGCAGCTTCCCAAAAGAGATACAGAACAGACAGCTGAGCAAACACACGTCAGCACCCCCGCAGATAAGGAACTTGCAGAATTCGGACCCTTTTGGGGGCGGTCCTGTATTTGACGACACTTCTGCGTCCTCGTCTTTTTCCTCTTTCTTCTTTTTCTTGCCTCCCACATAAAGGCAGGGCAGGCACCCACAGCTGTGAAGGATATGCCATAGCGCGACAAGGAGTGCCAGGAAGAGCCAGGAGAGCAGGACACCGACAACAACACTCACCAGTGTCTTCTGGATTGGGGTCAGCAGTGGATTCCCGGATACCGCTAGAAGGACAGAGTTAGTATATGTCTTATCACAGTCTGTTTAAACGAAAAACAAGAACAAAGCAAACGCTTATGCAACCCACCTTCATCAAAAGAAATGTGAATCGAGTTGTGCTTTAGGCTACGTAAACCATTCTCAATGAGAAATATTCACCAACAAAAAAGATAGACAATACATGATTTAAAATTCTTGTATCTTTCTGTCCATACCAGGTACAAAGAGCAACACTATTGCACAATACAAACAAACAGTCCCTCAACAACTTTCTAAAATGAGTTATGCCAAGCTTCCAAGACCAAGTCGAAATGTAGTACAGAAACACTTGCAGATTAATTAGTTAGTAAGTACGTGAGTCAGTGAGTGAGTAATGAAATAATTAAGTCAGTCAGTTGGGGCCTCATGAGTAAGTAGATGACTTATTAAGTCAGCAAGTCAGTCAGTCAGTCAGTCAGTCAGTCAGTCAATCAGTCAGTCAGTCAGCAAGTCAGTCAGTCAGTCAGCAAGTCAGTCAGTCAGTCAATCAGTCAGTCAGTCAGTCAGTCAGTCAGCAAGTCAGTCAGTCAGTCAGTCAGTCAGCAAGTCAGTCAGTCAGTCAGTCAGTCAGTCAGTCAGTCAGTCAGCAAGTCAGTCAGCAAGTCAGTCAGTCAGTCAGTCAGTCAGCAAGTCAGTCAGTCAGTCAGTCAGTCAGTCAGCAAGTCAGTCAGCAAGTTAGTCAGTCAGCAAGTCAGTCAGCAAGTCAGTCAGTCAGTCAGTCAGTCAGTCAGTCAGTCAGTCAGTCAGTCAGTCAGTCAGCAAGTCAGTCAGTCAGTCAGTCAGTCAGTCAGTCAGCAAGTCAGTCAGCAAGTCAATCAGTCAGTCAGTCAGTCAGTCAGTCAGTCAGTCAGTCAGCAAGTCAGTCAGTCAGTCAGTCAGTCAGTCAGTCAGCAAGTCAGTCAGCCAGTCAGTCAGTCAGTCAGGCAGCCAGTCAGTCAGTCATTCAGTCAGCAAGTCAGTCAGTCAGTCAGTCAGTCAGTCAGCAAGTCAGTCAGTCAGTCAGTCAGTCAGTCAGTCAGTCAGCAAGTCAGTCAGCAAGTCAGTCAGTCAGTCAGTCAGTCAGTCAGTCAGTCAGTCAGTCAGCAAGTCAGTCAGCAAGTCAGTCAGTCAGTCAGCCAGTCAGTCAGCAAGTCAGTCAGCAAGTCAGTCAGTCAGTCAGTCAGTCAGTAAGTGAGTGAGTAAGTAGGTTAAACAAAATACATTCAGACTGCAGTGAACAAGATCAAGGTCTAGCACGAATGCTGTTTTAAAAAGTGTGCTTTTAAAAATAGTTGTCATAAAGCGAATTAACACATGGAATCTCTTACGTTATAGAGGTTCAGCCTAAATATGATGCAAATAGTCCCGATTTGAACTGCTCTTACTTTTTATTCTTCTGCGTTCGTGGGCTGAAACTCCCACGTACACTCGTGTTTTTTGCACGAGTGGAATTTTACGTGTATGATCGTTTTTTACCCCGCCATTTAGGCAGCCATACACCGTTTTCGGAGGAAGCATGCTGGGTATTTTCGTGTTTCTATAACCCACCGAACTCTGACATGGCTTACAGGATCTTTTTCGTGCGCACTTGGTCTTGTGCTTGCGTGTGCACACGGGGGTGTTCGGACACCGAAGAGAGTCTGCACACAAAGTTGACTCTGAGAAATAAATCTCTCGCCGAACGTGGGGACGAACTCACGCTGACAGCGGCCAACTGGATACAAATCCAGCGCGCTACCGACTGAGCTACATCCCCGCCCGAACTGCTCTTACGATTTGACACCTCCATCAGTAGGAATAGCAAAACACACGGAATACGCAAGCTAGCTAAATAAATCGAACTGTTCAGGGTAGATAATTGATTTGACTTTCTTCTCGTATATGTAAAAGTTGAAAGTGTTGCCCATTGTCATTTGTTTTCGATTTTTAATTGGGCCCTTCCGTTCTGTCTGGTCGATTTTGAGGGTACCCCAATTTGAGCGGCGGTCACCTGATACCTGTAAAATATATCTTTAATCCCAAAACTGATCCTGATAGTTAAGTAAACGGCCTTAACAAGCATATAATGAAATGACACGAGAATTAATTCTTTAGATTGTGTGCGCAATTTGTTGCAATCATTGTTTGGCTTAAACCGACCGCCCAAGGGAATCTTGATATACAGGTGGTCATTATGAAAAGGTGAGTCAGAGAGAAAAAGCCCATCGGGGACCCTTTGTGGTGGTCGTTTTTAACAGGAGGTCTTTCTAAAGAGGTGGTCGCTAGGGGAGGTTCGACTACATCACTGTATTTCTTAGTACCTCCTGGATCCAACACTATAGTTTAGAGTTTGATTGATTATAATGTATGCTTGAATCAAAGAAACCCATTTGACGCTGGATGTTGCACTTTCTTTCTTTTTTTTTTTTTCTCTTTTTTTTCTTTGATCTCAGTTGCATGCAGGCTGCTTCAACCCTTTCTTTTTTGCCTTTTTTTGTTGTTGTTGTTGTTGTTGTTGTTGTTGGCGGGGAGCATCCTTCTTCATTGATTTTTTATTTTTTTTTATTTTTATTTTTTTTTAAGTAATGTTTTTACTATAACATTAACATTACTATATCTAAATGTATTTTAAGCAACTTTTCTATATAACAATTCCCTCTCAAAAATGCATACAATATCCAGAGGGGAGCCATATCTATAAATACCAACACACATTTTGGCTATCACAATCAAATAATTCACATAACTTATTAGTGCCTTGGAACTTTGTGAATTTTCAAATACGCCCAAAAAAACTTCCTTTACGGTAATTTTAATAATCATATTATATTTACAATTCACTTTATCCTCAACGCATTTCAATGACATCAATCATTTTTAAACCCCCATCAGGAAACTCTTGACACATCACTTTTCTTTTAACTTTCTCAAATGCCTTAGTGTTTGAAAATCGTTTTTTCCAAATAAATCTGTAAAACATAGTATTTATCTCAGTCAATAATTTCGTTTAAACCATTTTACAATGTTGCGTCGTATATTTTCAATACGGCTTGTCCAGTTTTCTTCAATCTCAGAGACCGATGACGAGCTACTGAAATAAATTCCCAAAATCTTCACTTTTGTAGTCCACCTTAACCCGCACTCATTTTCATTACCATATTTATTACTGCCCAAGGCCATGATTTCAGTTTTTTGTCTATTCATTGCCAAACCAGAGAATTTGGAAAAATAGGTAACAAGGGTTAATGCGTTTTTTAACTCATCCATATCGTTCAGAAATAGGGTCACATCATCAGCATATAATAATATCTTAAAGAACATATCATAATTATCATTAGTTTCTTTTGGCAGAGGCAGACCCTTAATTGAGCCATCATTTCGAATTTTCAAGGCCAACAATTCTAATGCAAGGATGAAGGCCATCGGTGAAAAAGAACAGCCCTGTCTGATACCTGCGTTCAATTCAATACATTCCGATAACCAGCCCATAAAATTGATACAACTTTCCGATTTATACAATAGAATCTCTACCCATCTTACAAAGACGGCACCAAAATTAAATCGTTTAAATGCATACACAATATACTCTTTGGAAATCGTGTCAAATGCAGCTTTATAGTCCAGTGCTACAAGGAACCCAGGTTTATTATATTCGTTTACATACGATACTAAATCGTCTATTTGCCGGATCGCTGAACTAATGGTTCGACCCTTCAAAAAACCATACTGATCTTCACCAATAATATCTAAAATAACTTTAGATAGGCGAACTGAAAGAGTCTTCGCCAATATTTTATAATCAGTGTTTAATAGTGAAATCGGTCGCCAATTATTAAGGTCATCCCTTGGTAATTGTTTACCTTTATGAATTAATATCATTATTGCCCGTTTTTGTGTGACGGTTAATTCTCCCTTTAAAAAAGATGCATGAAAGGAATTCAATACCATGTGTTTTATTTTACACCAGAAGAACTTCATAAACTTCATAAACTTCTTTATTGATGAAAGAAGACTTCTATAATTGACATTCCTTGCCATTTTTTTTTTTTAAAAACCTTGAGTTTTCTTTGGGGGTTGACGTTGCAAAAGTAGTTAAAATTCAGAAACTTGTTGGTTTAAAATTCCGCTATTATTTAAAAGTTCAGTACTCTTGCAAAGCACGGAAGCTTTTCAAAACGTCACAATGAGTTTGGAGCACACAAATAACGTCAGGTCGAAAGGCGAAAGACATAACGTCACCTTAGGACGCTCGTTTCCAAGCATGATAACAATTCGCCCTGCAAGTGTGTGTTCTTCAAAAGACACCTTCGGGTCTTTGACTACGTCTCTGTCTCAGTGTCTCTCTATGTCTCTATGTCTCTTTTTGTCTGTCTGTCTGTCTGTCTGTCTGTCTGTCTGTCTGTCTGTCTGTCTCTCTCTCTCTCTGTCTCTCTCTCTCTCTCTCTCTCTCTCTCTCTCTCTCTCTCTCTCTCTCTCTCTCTCTCTCTCTCTCTCTCTCCTATCATTGTAGACTTTTAGTGTCAAGGTTGGTACTGTGTGAGTTTTACCGTCGATCACTGTCTATGTACTACCTCAATCAACATGTTGCATGTTTTGCTTGCTTGCTGGTTGCTTTTTCATTTTCATTTCATTACTTTATTGTCCCATCGCTGGGAAATTCGGGTCGCTTCCTCCCAGTGGAAAGCTAGCAGCAACGGAGTCGCGCTACCCAGGTGTCTGCGTGTTTAGGTGTATTCAGCCACCTGCACTTATGGCAGAATGACCGAGGTCTTTTACGTGCCATTGTGTTGACACGGGGGTGGGACATGGCTTCCGTCTGTGAAGGGACACATTTTTACATTTAGTCAAGTTATCCGCCTTCATTGCTTTTATTCCGCGAACGAACACGTGTGCATTACATTTACTTCAATCGACATGTACGGAACATCCATCGGACAAGCGAAAGCGCAGGCACACGAGGAAGAGATGGAGGGGAAGAGGAAGCGAAACGCGGACAAATACGAGATACCGCTCGCGAACGATTTCAACCCATGCTCGATCATACCGGCTTGTGGTGAAAACGTGCTGAATTTGTATACAACTGCATGATTATACGCAATAATGACATAACTACAGATACATAACAATGTTGTAATCACTGCTCCATGGACGATATTTCTTCTTGTCTTTACAAATATCCACTTCGTGTCTGATAAACCCTTTACTGTGTTTTTATGACAATTAAATGAGTTCTGAGTTCTGAGTTCTGCTAGCGTCTTCTCTAATGCATTACAGTGTTCATTTTCATCAACTGATTCCGTGGCCGAACGGTTCTCACATTCGTCTGATGCGCGATTAAGTCGAGTTCAAATCACCATCCGGCCGTGATTGTTTTTACTCTTTGGCATTTGTTTATTTTTGTTTATTGTCTTCATGTGCAAAAGAGTACGTTATAATAGCAAATTGATTGAAAAAAAAAAAATTTTTTAGGCAGGAATGGGTTTTGTTTACTTTTTTTGGGTTACCATACTATTAATCTATTGATAAAGTTTGATAACTTAAACATGTAAACATTTGATTATAAAAAAATATGAAGAAGGATGCTCCCCGCTTAAAAAAAACAAAGGTAAGAAAGAAGAAAAAAAAACTAAAACTTTCTGTACAAATCTACATCGTCATATTTATCCAAAGGCTGAATGCGATCCCGGAAAATACGGTTTCTTCTCAGATTTCTTCTCTCGGCATATTCCAACATCATGAAGGCCGCCATCTTGAATCACGAAGATAACACGGTGTTAGCGATTGCAAAGACGAGGGGTAGGTCCTGTAACTATGAAGGCGTCACGTGACTCTGGCGGGTCACAACGGGCTTTCGTGAATGCCGATTAGTGCGACTTACAGCTCAAACAGCGCCACCATGCGGCCAAGTGGCGCTAAAGATCTTTTTTGAATACCAGTCCTGGTGAATAGTTTGTGTCATCTTCGTGTGAAGCAACGTTTTGGTACCCTGGTCAAACCACACAGGGCATAAGGTAATTTTGTTGTGACTTGTTTGTACTGTATTTTTCTCGTCGCCATTTTGTGGATAACTTTGTGAGTTATTTTTCATCACGTGAGCTAGATGTCTGAAATGTTTAGTGTCTACGTTTTTATATTTAGTCAAGTTTTGACTAAATATTTTAACATCGAGGGGGAATCGAAACGAGGGTCGTGGTGTATGTGCGTGCGTGCGTGCGTGTGTGTGTGTGTGTGTGTGTGTGTGTGTGTGTGTGTGTGTAGAGCGATTCAGACTAAACTACTGGACCGATCTTTATGAAATTTGACATGAGAGTTCCTGGGTATGAAATCCCCGAACGTTTTTTTTCATTTTTTTGATAAATGTCTTTGATGACGTCATATCCGGCTTTTCGTGAAAGTTGAGGCGGCACTGTCATGCCCTCATTTTTCAACCAAATTGGTTGAAATTTTGGTCAAGTAATCTTCGACGAAGCCCGGGGTTCGGTATTGCATTTCAGCTTGGTGGCTTAAAAATTAATTAATGACTTTGGTCATTAAAAATCGGAAAATTGTAAAAAAAAATAAAAATTTATAAAACGATCCAAATTTACGTTTATCTTATTCTCCATCATTTGCTGATTCCAAAAACATATAAATATGTTATATTCGGATTAAAAACAAGCTCTGAAAATTAAATATATAAAAATTATTATCAAAATTAAATTGTCCAAATCAATTTAAAAACACTTTCATCTTATTCCTTGTCGGTTCCTGATTCCAAAAACATATAGATATGATATGTTTGGATTAAAAACACGCTCAGAAAGTTAAAACAAAGAGAGGTACAGAAAAGCGTGCTATCCTTCTTAGCGCAACTACTACCCCGCTCTTCTTGTCAATTTCACTGCCTTTGCCATGAGCGGTGGACTGACGATGCTACGAGTATACGGTCTTGCTGAAAAATGGCAGCTACTTGACTAAATATTGTATTTTCGCCTTACGCGACTTGTTATATTTAGTCAAGTTTTGACTAAATATTTTAACATCGAGGGGGAATCGAAACGAGGGTCGTGGTGTCAGTGCGTGTGTGCGTGTGTGCGTGTGTGCGTGTGTGTGTGTGTGTGTAGAGCGATTCAGACTAAACTACTGGACCGATCTTTATGAAATTTGACATGAGAGTTCCTGGGTATGAAATCCCCGAACGTTTTTTTTTCATTTTTTTGATAAATGTCTTTGATGACGTCATATCCGGCTTTTCGTGAAAGTTGAGGCGGCACTGTCACGCCCTCATTTTTCAACCAAATTGGTTGAAATTTTGGTCAAGTAATCTTCGACGAAGCCCGGACTTCGGTATTGCATTTCAGCTTGGTGGCTTAAAAATTAATTAATGACTTTGGTCATTAAAAATCTGAAAATTGTAAAAAAAAATAAAAATTTATAAAACGATCCCAATTTACATTTATCTTATTCTCCATCATTTGCTGATTCCAAAAACATATAAATATGTTATATTCGGATTAAAAACAAGCTCTGAAAATTAAATATATAAAAATTATTATCAAAATTAAATTGTCCAAATCAATTTAAAAACACTTTCATCTTTTTCCTTGTCGGTTCCTGATTCCAAAAACATATAGATATGATATGTTTGGATTAAAAACACGCTCAGAAAGTTAAAACAAAGAGAGGTACAGAAAAGCGTGCTATCCTTCTTAGCGCAACTACTACCCCGCTCTTCTTGTCAATTTCACTGCCTATGCCGTGAGCGGTGGACTACGAGTATACGGTCTTGCTGCGTTGCATTGCGTTCAGTTTCATTCTGTGAGTTCGACAGCTACTTGACTAAATATTGTATTTTCGCCTTACGCGACTTGTTGTGTGTTGTTATTGTGTGTTCGCACAAGTATTCTTTGTTGACTAACCGTACAGCAATGTAGACGCTAGAATGTCGCTAAAGTTTATGAAGATAACTTGTGTTTTCAGTGCACAACGAAGTTTTAAGTGAGATGTTTTCACTGACATATCCGAGCCGTACGTTGAAGGTTGATAGGCAAAGGCGCATGCATTCAGTGTTGATCGTTTGTATGCGAGCTTATTCAGTGTGACGCTATGGCGGAAATTGGATGAGGAAATATCTCTTTTTGTAACTTTGTTCACAAAGGAACGTTGTCTTTTAGCGACTTTTGGTATGACAGGTTGCTCTTGTATTCTTGGTATGACAGGTTGCTCTTGTATTCTTGGTATGACATGTTGCTCTTGTATTCTTGGTATGACAGGTTGCTCTTGTATTCTTGGTATGACAGGCTGCTCTTGTATTCTTGGTATGACAGGTTGCTCTTGTATTCTTGGTATGACAGGTTGCTCTTGTATTCTTGGTATGACAGGTTGCTCTTGTATTCTTGGTATGACAGGTTGCTCTTGTATTCTTGGTATGACAGGTTGCTCTTGTATTCTTGGTATGACAGGCTGCTCTTGTATTCTTGGTATGACAGGTTGCTCTTGTATTCTTGGTATGATAGGTTGCTCTTGTATTCTTGGTATGACAGGTTGCTCTTGTATTCTTGGTATGATAGACTGCTCTTGTATTCTTGGTATGACAGGTTGCTCTTGTATTCTTGGTATGATAGGTTGCTCTTGTATTCTTGGTATGACAGGTTGCTCTTGTATTCTTGGTATGACAGACTGCTCTTGTATTCTTGGTATGACAGGTTGCTCTTGTATTCTTGGTATGACAGGCTGCTCTTGTATTCTTGGTATGACAGGTTGCTCTTGTATTCTTGGTATGACAGGTTGCTCTTGTATTCTTGGTATGACAGGTTGCTCTTGTATTCTTGGTATGACAGGTTGCTCTTGTATTCTTGGTATGGCAGGTTGCTCTTGTATTCTTGGTATGACAGGTTGCTCTTGTATTCTTGGTATGACAGGTTGCTCTTGTATTCTTGGTATGACAGGTTGCTCTTGTATTCTTGGTATGACAGGTTGCTCTTGTATTCTTGGTATGACAGGTTGCTCTTGTATTCTTGGTATGACAGGTTGCTCTTGTATTCTTGGTATGACAGACTGCTCTTGTATTCTTGGTATGACAGACTGCTCTTGTATTCTTGGTATGACAGGTTGCTCTTGTATTCTTGGTATGACAGGTTGCTCTTGTATTCTTGGTATGACAGACTGCTCTTGTATTCTTGGTATGACAGGTTGCTCTTGTATTCTTGGTATGACAGGTTGCTCTTGTATTCTTGGTATGGCAGGTTGCTCTTGTATTCTTGGTATGACATGTTGCTCTTGTATTCTTGGTATGACAGGTTGCTCTTGTATTCTTGGTATGACAGGTTGCTCTTGTATTCTTGGTATGACAGGTTGCTCTTGTATTCTTGGTATGACAGGCTGCTCTTGTATTCTTGGTATGACAGACTGCTCTTGTATTCTTGGTATGACAGGTTGCTCTTGTATTCTTGGTATGACAGACTGCTCTTGTATTCTTGGTATGACAGGTTGCTCTTGTATTCTTGGTATGACAGGTTGCTCTTGTATTCTTGGTATGACATGTTGCTCTTGTATTCTTGGTATGACAGGTTGCTCTTATATTCTTGGTATGGCAGGTTGCTCTTGTATTCTTGGTATGACATGTTGCTCTTGTATTCTTGGTATGACAGGCTGCTCTTGTATTCTTGGTATGACAGACTGCTCTTGTATTCTTGGTATGACAGGTTGCTCTTGTATTCTTGGTATGACAGACTGCTCTTGTATTCTTGGTATGACAGACTGCTCTTGTATTCTTGGTATGACAGACTGCTCTTGTATTCTTGGTATGACAGGTTGCTCTTGTATTCTTGGTATGACAGACTGCTCTTGTATTCTTGGTATGACAGGTTGCTCTTGTATTCTTGGTATGACAGACTGCTCTTGTATTCTTGGTATGACAGACTGCTCTTGTATTCTTGGTATGACAGGTTGCTCTTGTATTCTTGGTATGACAGACTGCTCTTGTATTCTTGGTATGACAGACTGCTCTTGTATTCTTGGTATGACAGACTGCTCTTGTATTCTTGGTATGACAGACTGCTCTTGTATTCTTGGTATGACAGGTTGCTCTTGTATTCTTGGTATGACAGACTGCTCTTGTATTCTTGGTATGACAGACTGCTCTTGTATTCTTGGTATGACAGACTGCTCTTGTATTCTTGGTATGACAGACTGCTCTTGTATTCTTGGTATGACAGACTGCTCTTGTATTCTTGGTATGACAGGTTGCTCTTGTATTCTTGGTATGACAGACTGCTCTTGTATTCTTGGTATGACAGACTGCTCTTGTATTCTTGGTATGACAGACTGCTCTTGTATTCTTGGTATGACAGACTGCTCTTGTATTCTTGGTATGACAGACTGCTCTTGTATTCTTGGTATGACAGACTGCTCTTGTATTCTTGGTATGACAGACTGCTCTTGTATTCTTGGTATGACAGGTTGCTCTTGTATTCTTGGTATGACATGTTGCTCTTGTATTCTTGGTATGACAGGCTGCTCTTGTATTCTTGGTATGACAGACTGCTCTTGTATTCTTGGTATGACAGGTTGCTCTTGTATTCTTGGTATGATATGTTGCTCTTGTATTCTTGGTATGACAGGTTGCTCTTGTATTCTTGGTATGACAGACTGCTCTTGTATTCTTGGTATGACAGGTTGCTCTTGTATTCTTGGTATGATAGGTTGCTCTTGTATTCTTGGTATGACAGGTTGCTCTTGTATTCTTGGTATGATAGGTTGCTCTTGTATTCTTGGTATGACAGGTTGCTCTTGTATTCTTGGTATGACAGGTTGCTCTTGTATTCTTGGTATGGCAGGTTGCTCTTGTATTCTTGGTATGGCAGGCTGCTCTTATATTCTTGGTATGACATGTTGCTCTTGTATTCTTGGTATGACAGGCTGCTCTTGTATTCTTGGTATGACAGGTTGCTCTTGTATTCTTGGTATGACAGGTTGCTCTTGTATTCTTGGTATGACAGGTTGCTCTTGTATTCTTGGTATGACAGACTGCTCTTGTATTCTTGGTATGACAGACTGCTCTTGTATTCTTGGTATGACATGTTGCTCTTGTATTCTTGGTATGACAGGTTGCTCTTGTATTCTTGGTATGACAGACTGCTCTTGTATTCTTGGTATGACAGGTTGCTCTTGTATTCTTGGTATGATAGGTTGCTCTTGTATTCTTGGTATGACAGGTTGCTCTTGTATTCTTGGTATGACATGTTGCTCTTGTATTCTTGGTATGACAGGTTGCTCTTATATTCTTGGTATGACAGGTTGCTCTTATATTCTTGGTATGACAGGTTGCTCTTGTATTCTTGGTATGACAGGCTGCTCTTGTATTCTTGGTATGACAGACTGCTCTTGTATTCTTGGTATGACAGGTTGCTCTTGTATTCTTGGTATGACAGACTGCTCTTGTATTCTTGGTATGACAGGTTGCTCTTGTATTCTTGGTATGATAGGTTGCTCTTGTATTCTTGGTATGACAGGTTGCTCTTGTATTCTTGGTATGACAGGTTGCTCTTGTATTCTTGGTATAGCAGGTTGCTCTTATATTCTTGGTATGGCAGGTTGCTCTTGTATTCTTGGTATGACAGGCTGCTCTTGTATTCTTGGTATGACAGACTGCTCTTGTATTCTTGGTATGACAGGTTGCTCTTGTATTCTTGGTATGACAGACTGCTCTTGTATTCTTGGTATGACAGACTGCTCTTGTATTCTTGGTATGACAGGTTGCTCTTGTATTCTTGGTATGGCAGGTTGCTCTTGTATTCTTGGTATGACATGTTGCTCTTGTATTCTTGGTATGACAGGCTGCTCTTGTATTCTTGGTATGACAGACTGCTCTTGTATTCTTGGTATGACAGACTGCTCTTGTATTCTTGGTATGACAGACTGCTCTTGTATTCTTGGTATGACAGACTGCTCTTGTATTCTTGGTATGACAGGTTGCTCTTGTATTCTTGGTATGACAGACTGCTCTTGTATTCTTGGTATGACAGGTTGCTCTTGTATTCTTGGTATGACAGGTTGCTCTTGTATTCTTGGTATGACAGGTTGCTCTTGTATTCTTGGTATGACAGACTGCTCTTGTATTCTTGGTATGACAGGTTGCTCTTGTATTCTTGGTATGACAGGCTGCTCTTGTATTCTTGGTATGACAGACTGCTCTTGTATTCTTGGTATGACAGGTTGCTCTTGTATTCTTGGTATGACAGACTGCTCTTGTATTCTTGGTATGACAGACTGCTCTTGTATTCTTGGTATGACATGTTGCTCTTATATTCTTGGTATGGCAGGTTGCTCTTGTATTCTTGGTATAGCAGGTTGCTCTTATATTCTTGGTATGGCAGGTTGCTCTTGTATTCTTGGTATGACAGGCTGCTCTTATATTCTTGGTATGACAGGTTGCTCTTGTATTCTTGGTATGACAGGTTGCTCTTGTATTCTTGGTATGACAGGTTGCTCTTGTATTCTTGGTATGATAGGTTGCTCTTGTATTCTTGGTATGACAGGTTGCTCTTGTATTCTTGGCCTTATAAGTCAAATGTGCATGTTTATCAAGTAACCAATTTGGATTGGAAATGTTTAATTGTGCTAAGTTTGATGAGAATTCTTAGTGTGTAGTGTATTGGTTTAATGGTAAGGAACGCAACCCTCTTATGGTGTTGAAGAATAAGTCAACAAGTGTTTTGTATTGTAACTTTCTTGTGTTTGTTGGTTATTTTTGCCTTTTTTGTTTGTTTATGAATTTGATATATTTGCATAATGTCTAATGATTTGTTATTTTCTTTTTCGTTTTCGGTCTAGTTTTTTTCCGCAATAACGCACTATAATAACGCACTATAATAACGCACTATAATAACGCACTATAATAACGCACTATAATAACGCAATTATCTTGTACACAATTATTACATTCTTGTAACGCATACCGCAATAATGCATTCTAGTTTCCGATGGTATCGATAAATAAAACAAGTATATTGCGCGTTATCGCTTGTGGTCCTGTGTTTTCCTGTGATGGACGTTATTTGAGTACCTGCTTCCTCATGAAGGCGCGCACAGCCCTCAATGACAATCAGCCTGCACGTTCCATTTTTGGCTCACGTAAGTGTAGCCTATGCGATGATAAACTTTGTCTGTCTGTGCGTGCGTGCGTGCGTGCGTATGTATGTGTGTATGTCTGTGGTAGAAACTTTAACATTTCCGAGTCTATGGATTACGTCAGTCTCGGTCAAAAGTGTTCGACGTGTGTGATAGAAACTATTTGAAGACGTCACATTATGACGTAAGAGGGTTAGACGTCACGCAAAGGAATTACTGAAAGTCTCGGTCATTGTTATTGTGAGCTGGCCGAGACTTCTTGGCAGATCCAGGGTCTCGCTTTCTTGCATATAGTTTCACCTATGCTTACTGTGTGTGTGTGTGTGTGTGTGTGTGTGTGTGTGTGTGTGTGTGTGTGTGTGTGTGTGTGTGTGTGTGTGTGTGTGTGTGTGACGGAGTGATTGAGTTTGTGTTACTGTTTGTCGATTTCTTACGTGAGCCTTGAAGGCTTCGCCTCTTGTTTGTCATGTGTTTACATGGCTAGCAAATGTCCGTCAGTGGTCATGCTCAAATGAAACTTTAGCAGTTCTTCTAGCAAGCTGTCTGTATGCGTGCAGAGTCATGAATTTGTGGCTGTGTGCATGCAGAGTCATGCATTTTTGGGATGTAAATTCACAAACATGTGAGGGGTTTAAAAACATGTTCCAAAAGAGTGCATAACATCTGAGTACAATAATCCTGGAGTGAGCCAACATTTTACCCAGGGAAAGTCTCGTATGTAGACTTGAGATCCTGAAAGTTTCAAAGCAATCCTTCTTCTTCAGCGTTTCAGAAATTCTGGTGACGTGTGAGCTCGTTTGCCCATTTGGGTTCCCCACACTATACTCTGAGAGCATAGTCTGCTTCACTCCGATTTTGTTGGGTAGGCATGCTGGGTATTTTCGTGTTTCCATAACCCACCGAACTCCGACATGTATTACAAGATCTTTTCTGTGCGCACTTGGTCTTGTGCTTGCGTGTACACACGAAGGGGGTTAAGTCACTAGCAGGTCTGAACATAAGTTGACCTGGGAGATTGGACAAATCTCCACTCTTAACCAACCAGGCGGCAGCGACCGGGATTCGAACTCACGACCTCCCGAGTAGGAGGCCGACGTCTTACCACTGCGCCACTTCGCCCGTCATTAAGCAATCCATGTAGACATTACTGAAATACAGCGCTTTTTATCATGGTACCCATCAAAATGGACACAAAAACCTCTCGTTTTCTATACTGTTCATGCGCTCCACACCTGCATTAGTAGAAATGACATTACACAGGGGATACACAATCGTGAGAGAGAGAGAGAGAGAGAGAGAGAGAGAGAGAGAGAGAGAGAGAGAGAGAGAGAGAGAGAGAGAGAGAGAGAGAGAGAGAGAGAGAGAGAGAGAGAGAGAGAGAGAGAGAGAGAGAGAGAGAGAGAGAGAGAGAGAGAGAGAGAGAGAGAGAGAGAGAGAGAGAGAGAGAGACCAAACGAGAAAGAGTTGGTAGTTTGCGTGCTCGATGTGTATGTGAGCGTGTGTGTGTGTGAGTGAGCGTGTGTGTGTTGTCGGTAGTTTTGTTGTCAAGGCTGATACTAAAAAGTGTCATATTGATTTCATGGAAGAAGATAATATTACGTCTTCATATGACGTACTATTTGTTTGTTTGTTTGCTTAACGCCCAACGAAGGGCCATATCAAGGCGGTGCTGCTTTGACATTTAACGTGCGCCACCCACAAGACAGAAGTCGCAGCACAGGCTTCATGTCTCACCCGGTCACATTATTCTGACACCAGACCAACCAGTCCTAGCACTAACCCCATAATGCCAGACGCAAGGCGGAGCAGCCACTAGATTGCCAATTTTAAAGTCTTAGGAATGACCCGGCCGGGGTTCGAACCCACGACCTCCCGATCACGGGGCGGACGCCTTTCCACTAGGCCAACCGTGCCGGTATATGACGTACTATCTTCTATTATATATATATATATATATATATATATATATATATGTGTGTGTGTGTGTGTGTTTAATTGTAACCATAGACGCCTGGTCTATAATACTTTGAAGAAGGCTTGCGTGCTAGCAGAGACTATAAACTTGAGATAATGATTTTCTGGAAGACAGTAATATTAGTCTTCATGTGACATACTATGTTCTATTGATAAATGTGTTTAATTGTAACCAAAGACCCTTGATTTATGATACATTCAAAAAGGCATGCGGGCTGGTAGAGACTAATCATATTTTTCTTGAAGAATGTAATGTTATGTCTGTATGTGACGTACGATCAGATGTTCCATTGCTGTGTTGTAACTATAGACGCTTGGTCTGTGTACCTTTGAAGAAAGCCTGCGGGCCGAACATTTGGATTTTTAAAAGATGCGACATTCTGGCTTGGTTTTGGACTTTTTATTGTGTTGTATGAATAAGCTTTGTTAAGCTTTAAAAAGTTGTCCAGCTTTCATTGTGTGGAGTGGTGCAGAGGAAAAAGAGTTTCTTGAATTCTGTATATATATATATACACTCTTCAAAAAAAAGTTAAAGATCACCTTTTTACAAGCACACCACACAAAACAGGCAAGACCGATTTATTTCATTTTTACAAAAATTATATAATTGAACAACCAAGAACAAACAAAGCAAAGATCGAACGCGGGAGCGACAATTTAGCTAGAGTGTGTCAAACGTGACAACCCTTGAAAATGGAATTCACAACAATGTGAATCAGTGTAAAAAACGCGTGTGCCCTCCCTTGTGTTCCATGCATTCAACACATCGTTGGCGCATGGAGTGGATCAGGTTGCATATGAATGCTCTAGGAACTCCATTCCACTCCTGCTGGAGCCATTGCAGCAGTTGACCCAGATTGGCAGGAGGAAGGTGATGTTGCTGTACCCGATGACAAAGCTCGTCCCACATGTGCTCTATGGGGTTCAGGTCCGGGCTGTTGGCTCGCCACAGCATCCTGTTGACCCTGGCCTGCTGGATGAAGGTGTTTACAGCTGCAGAGCGATGGGGAGGTGCGTTTCCATCCTGAAGAATCGCACGAGGGCCGATCGCTTGGAGGGCTGGAACGACCAGGATCTCATTCTGGTAGCGGACACCGGTCAAGTTGTCCACCACATGGTTTGTTTGTTTGTTTGTTTCTTTAACGCCCAGCCGACCACGAAGGGCCATATCAGGGCGGTGCTGCTTTGACATTTAACGTGCGCCACACACAAGACAGTAGTCGCAGCACAGGCGTCATGTCTCACCCAGTCACATTATTCTGACACCGGACCAACCAGTCCTAGCACTAACCCCATAATGCCAGACGCCAGGCGGAGCAGTCACTAGATTGCCAATTTTAAAGTCTTAGGCATGACCCGGCCGGGGTTCGAACCCACGACCTCCCGATCACGGGGCGGACGCCTTACCACTAGGCCAACCGTGCTGGTCCACCACATGGTACAGAGGTGTCCTTAGACGTGTGCTGATCACAGACCATCACAGATCCTCCGCCAAAACGCTGTCGATCCAGAACAGCGCCTTCTGCGAAGCGCTCTCCGCGACGCCTCCACACTCGGATGCGACCATCAGCAGGTTCCAAGCAAAAGCGGGACTAATCTGTAAACAACACCTGAGCCCACTGCTGACGTTGCCACCTCACATGTTGAGTGCACCAGGCTCGGCGAGCTGCTCGGTGATTAGCAGTCAGGGTTGTTCCTCGGACTGGACGCCTTGCACGCAAGCCAAAGTTGTGAAAGCGGTTTCGGATCGTCTGACCACTAACAACAGTGTTGGTGGTAGCTAGTAGGCGTTGCCTAATGTTGTTTGCCGTAGCCATTCTTTGTTGCATGGCCTGCCTCTGAATGAAGCGATCCTCTCTTTGTGTGGTGACTCTGGGCCGACCAGAACGTTGTCACTCCTGCACTCTTCCAGTTGCGTGGAATCTCTGTTTTAGTCTGATAATGACAGAGGGAGCCACTGCAAGCCTCTGGGCCACTTGCCTGGCAGCAACACCGTTTTGTAGCCATCCTATTGCCCTTCCTCTATCCAAATCGAGCGATGTTCATAGCCAGTACGCCGTTGTAGCACGTGCATCACAAGCTTTTGCCCTGGCATGCGTTCCGCAAATTTCATGGGGTTATAAAAAACACCATTTTTCTTCCAAAATGCAGAAGCTTTTGAGAAGTCCCACAAAGGGAAATAACTGTGCCTGCCAAACAAAATTGTAGGTCAAGACTCATTGTTTATTTGTTAATTCAAACATATTAATCTTTTAATTATTATGTCGATGTTTAATTTTTTGGCAATTTTTTTACAATAAGATTCGTTTTTTCAACCGCTCTTAACTTTTTTTGAAGAGTGTATATTTATTTCCTTGCTTATTGTGTCATGGTGCTGTTTGTTTGCTACTTTGTTCGTGTGTTTGCTTATTTGTCCGTTTTTTTCTACGTGTTTATCAGTTATTAGATAGTTGTACTAGATTTAAGGACAGGTTTAAAATAAACCCTAACAATTTTGTTTTCAAGACCAAGTTGCATCCAAATTGACAGGATTAATGCTTGGCTGACCAAAATCACATTGTGTCCTCAGACACTTGAACGACCTATTTCTGATATATGACGTCATAGCAAGACGTCATCACCACTAGTCTAGCCAACACTAATTTGCTGTGAGCTTAAAATAAAATAGTGACATCATATTTTGAGTGGAGGTGTATAGCTCCGTGGATTGTTTTGTTTAGTGATTGATCTTCTTCAGCAAACATGCTCATGTTGTGACCTTTAGATTTGACCCAACTAAGCATGTTGTGACCTTTAGATTTGACCCAACTAAGCATGTTGTGACCTTTAGATTTGACCCAACTAAGCATGTTGTGACCTTTAGATTTGACCCAACTAAGCATGTTGTGACCTTTAGATTTGACCCAACTAAGCATGTTGTGTCATGCCTGAAGATCACCAATACGTACCGGCAAGTGTGTGACATGTTGAGGGTCTAGCTTCAAAAACCTCAAATAATTCCTCAATGTCAATTTGTTATAAACCGACCATGACCCTGTTGTGACCCCAACATTTGATGAGGGTCAACCAAACTGGGGTCATGTCTACAGATTTCACCAAACCCTAAAAGTGTGCAACGTTCCAAAGTTCTAGTTTTAAAACCACTCGAGATAACATCCACGTTAAGTTCTGCTCATTCCTAAGACTATCGTAATACTCAGGTGAGTCCAAAAAGTCGAAGTATGAAATAAGCGTCTGACACCCGCACTGTTTCACACACACACACACACACACACACACACACACACACGTACACACACACACATACGTACACGTACACACACACACACACACACACACACACACACACACACACACACAGTCTACCTGTTGTGCAGAGTGGAGGTGTCCATCCAGCCACACACGCCAGACAGTGGCCAGTGGTGGAGTTGCACGTCTGGTTCCCAGCACAGCGACCACATGCGTCCAGGCACTCCAGGCCGTACGTGTTCTCCTTACATTCTGAGCAAAATGAATGTGATAACACTCAGATTAAGTATGTGTAAATAACTAAAGCTGCCATCAAGGTAACACAAAAAGGAAATACTGCTATATTCTGTTGGACACGTGGGGGAATTCAAGGGTTGTGATTGAATAGTTTCACACATCCCTATTACGATTATCGGGCCATATTCTCACGGAAGTCGGGAATATCCTTTTCATATTCGCATTAACAAAGACGCATGCTTTCGGTGTGCTCGACGTGTTTGAAGCACACGCATACCTGGCCTCGGCCCATATTCAAGATCCGACAGTGGTTTTGTCGGTACGAGAAACAAAAAACTTCCGATAACCCCCTGTCGTGGAATTCACGAAGAGGCGATAGCGCCTGTCGTAGGCTATCGTAGGCACTGTCCTACGATAAAGTTAGAGGTGCGTATCCCTGTCGATAAGCACTGTTGTTGTTACGATAACTTTGATTTCAAGATTGCGGCCATCAGTTTGCAGCGTTACCGGGAAAGAAGAAATATTCTAAGACATACGATTTTGGGGGACGGAATACATGCACGAAGTCATATTCCGCATGCACGAAGTCATATTCCGCATGCACGATATTTTACAGTTGACTGTTGACGGATGTGATAACTGACAACATTCAGATTGCGAACAGTTTGCCTAGCCTCTTGTCTCGCAAGTGATGCTCGCGTTGCGGTTTCACGCGTCTGGTGCATATCAAGATGTTTGCGTGGCGCCGATTTGGGGTGAGCCAGCCACGGTCAGCCAGCCACCACAGATATATAGAATAGAGCCACCAAGCGCCGCAACACGTGCAGCAACCGAGACCCGCAATTGTAAGGCAAAGTAGCCCAGTTATTTTGAAAATTGTACTACAGAAAAAAAAACATTGTTGCAAAAAAAACGGCAATATCAGCTTAACCGCAGGCGCCAGAGTAGATATTTTTGAGTGAACTATTAAGTAACTGGAAGGTGTTAAAAAGCAAGTAAAAAGATTGTGTGCGTGCAACACATACGAGCACTACAGGAGCCCTTGCATTTCAGAAATTGTGTTACGTCACGTCATGTTCACTTTCCTGGATAATGTCAAATCTTCTCAAAGACGTTTTGTAAGCCACAAGCTAATCAAAGACATATCAGAGGAAAGTGCATTCATCGGGCTTTTGTTGCCAGTACCTCTGACGAGATAGCTCATAAACACTAAGTGTGAGAATGTGTGAGACTGAGAGTACATCCCCTATTTTTGTAAGTCAAAGTTATGTCACGAAAGCTTTTTGAGAGGCTCTTTGACAGGTAAGGGTGGAGTGTAATGAACGTAACATGTTAGTTGATACATAGACAAATGCCTGCTCTAAGCGTAAGTGCAAAAGTTATAGATACCTGTGAAAAAAGTAATGCGCGAGACATTAACTTTGTGATGAGTCTCATTCAGACAAATAACGCCTCTAACCCTTTAAAGTAAGACGATAGAATGTATCTGTGATTGACAATGTATGCCATATTTATTGAACATTCACTGAAAAAATCGGGTGCATACCGTTTTGGGCGGTTTGACGTTTCACTGAACGAAAAACTGAATTTAGTGTGTTATACACGACTCTCTGGTTAACATGATTAACACAGAATAAAGAAGTACAATTTATGCCATGCAGTTACTGAATGTAGGTTGAGCTTGTGGAATATTGTTTGAATATTGTACCTGCAACGATGACGTCAGACGTGACATCGAAGCTAAAAGTAAGCACGTGTACAGTCTACAATGAGCACTGTATACTAGTCGGCCAAAAGGGCTCTCACCCCGATTTTAATGCACAGTCGGTACTCCCGAGCAAATTTGGTATCATTTGAAAGACAAATGCCTATACAATGTCACCCAACCCTCATAGGAACCCAAAAGTGGCAGCAGCTATTTGCAATCTTGAGGCAAAGTAGCCAAAATAGTGTGAAAAGTACACAGTAAAAAATGCACTTTATAGCAAAAAATGGCCATATCAGCTTAACCACACGCATCAGAGTGAGTACGTGTATCAGAGTGAATGACTAGCTAACTGGAAGGTGTAACACGGCAAGTAAAATGCTTGTTTGACTGTAGCAAATAAGAGTGTTATAAGGCCTTGCATTTCAGAAGTTGTGTTACGTCATGCCGTTTTTACTTTTCTGTATACCGTTAATTCTCCCTGAGGACGTTTCATTAGACACAATCTGAGTAAATACCAGTCAGAGAAAAGTGTATAATCATCGGGCTTCTTATAGCAAGTAACGTGTTGGAGATAACTCTTAAACACAAAGTGTGAGAGTTCATTATAGAAGTGAAAATTCTGCCCGGAAAGTCTTTTGCTCTCATTATGACGTGTAGGAATACAATTGAATAGACTTGATATGTATGTTATAACATAGACAAATGCCTGGTCGACACTAGGTGCAATATTTAAAACTAGATGATTACCAGCTTCGCCGGGTACCGGCTTCGCCGGGAAGAAGTAAAGCCGAATACCAGGCTGCGCCTGGGACCCGGCTTTGCCGGTGAAAGGAGATAAACGCGCAAAACACTGGAGACCTTCCAAAAATAGTAACGTGCAGTGACCTTCTAATAACGTAGTAACGGGAATATGGATTGACGCCACACGGAGGAAGGGAGATAATCGCGGCTGAAAACACTGGAGAAGATAAGGAAGAGTTACTGGTAGTGGATCCCGACAACAACCAAAAAAACCGAAAAAATTCGGTTCAGCGCGCACAGCGCTGCGCGCTGAGGGCACGTGTTGAAATATCTCATCGATGAGGTTGTGTCCGGGGTGTAGCTGAATATGGTGTCCGAATTTGAAAAAGATCCACCGAGAACTTTGGCCGTGCATCGCGAACAGACAGACAGACAGACAGACAGACAGACAGACAGACACTAGTCGTATATATATATATAGAAGATACATGTACAAACATTGTTGTGAGAGACGGTTATTTTTATTTTTTTCACAGAAGCATTACTAACCAAACGTTCTTTTTGTGACAAATTACAAACATTAGGCTTCATTTAAAAGTGCAGGCCTATCCAAAACAACACAAAGAAAAGCAATAAAACAAAGAAATCAAACACAAAATAAATTGTTTTGAACAAAATCTCATTCTCGTATCAGTTATAATAACACTAAACGTATTGTTCATCGAAAGCAACGCAACCAGTAAACACGTGCTCTTAATATAATCTAAATATTATAGACATAAATGGTAATCTAAATTTCCAATGACGTTGGTATCAAATTACTTCCGGTGGCCTAAAGTTCTCTTTTTTAATGTGTTTTATTCACAACACCAGAAAATTTACTGGTCGAGGTTTTTTTTAAAACGTGTGTGTCAAGAAATAACAGACGAAATGGAAAAGAAGACAAGATGGCCGGTGGAAGGTACGATTTTTGTTTGTTTTGCTAAGCACATCATTGTGGGGCTTTTAATGAGTAACATGCATCCGTCCACTCACAAGATAGTTTCTTTCATCCTTCAATATTTACCACTCAAAAAAGTCTATAGTATTAGGATCCATGAAACAAGTGAAAGGCATCTACGGATGTATAAATACATAATTGACCACATTCATTTGAAAAGATATTTAAAAAGATACATGTACAAGCATTATTGTGAGAGACAGTTAATTTGTTAGTAGCTTTTGTTACACAAATTACGCCTTTGATTGCGCACCCTGACTTTTTTTTATCTGAATTGCATTTCATCTTCCTAATTGCTTCTCAATTCAAAGTTAGATGATCAACTGACGAACTGTATCCGCGATGGGCAATGTGTGTCATATTTCCTACATTTTCACCAAGAAAATCGGTTGTAAACTGTTTTTGTCGGTTTTACTTTTCACTGAAAACAATATGCTTTTCATGTGTGAAACAAAATAATGTGGTGAATTCCATGTGAACGGGACAAAGCAGTACAGTTTATGTGGTGAATTCCATGTGAACGGGACAAAGCAGTACAGTTTATGAAGTTACTGAATGTAGATTGAGCTTGCAGGATGTTATCTGAACATTGCAACGACAGCGATGACGTCACACGTGACGTCAAGGTTACAAGTAGGCAATATGCGAAGTCTAGAATGAGGATTGTATATTTGTCGGAAAGATAAGAATAAGAATAAGAATAAGAATACTTTATTATCTCATAGAGAAATTCAGGCTAGACTGCATGCAATACACAGAGCAATCGGTACTCCCTCGAAAAAAGTGTTGCCATGTAAAAGACATATGCATATGCTTTCTAAATTGTTCTGTCGTGGCCCATAGCGGTAGCATGCAGTGTCAATTCACAATTCGAATGCAAAACATCCCAACTACACTGGGCACAAAAAGGAGTGGGTATTTCTTTAGTGTTATAAACCTCATGTTAAACAGCTGTATTTCGGTCAGAAACATATGTGTATATACATATTCCCCAAATGTGTCTGTGGTTTGTATGCACACGCATTTTGTTTACGCGTCTGTTTGTCTGTCTATATGTAGCCTATGTCTAAGACTTCTTGTGTGTTTGCGAAGAGCCCCTAGGAAATGTACTGTTTCTGTTTGTACACGTGTGACTGTCTCTGTAGCTTGATGCTGATGATTTACAAATTAAGGGACATCCACAAAGCGTTCTCTCGTTGCCTTATCGAAAAGATTGGACTGGGTGGCCGAGTGGTAACGCACTTGCGCTCGGAAGCGAGAGGTTGCGAGTTCGACCCTGGGTCAGGGCGTTAGCAATTTTCTCTCCCCTTTCCTAACCTTGGTGGTGGGTTCGAGTGCTAGTCTTTCGGATGAGACGAAAAATCGAGGTCCCTTCGTGTACACTACATTGGGGTGTGCACGTTAAAGATCCCACGATTGACAAAAGGGTCTTTCCTGGCAAAATTGTATAGGCATAGATAAAAATGTCCACCAAAATACCCGTGTGACTTGGAATAATAGGCCGTGAAAAGTAGGATATGCGCCGAAATGGCTGCGATCTGCTGGCCGATGTGAATGCGTGATGTATTGTGTAAAACAATTCCATCTCACAGGGCATAAATAAATCCCTGCGCCTTAAATATGTGCGCGGTATAAATTGCATAAAATAAAATAAATAAATAAATCCCTGCGCTTAGAACTGTACCCACGGAATACGCGCGATATAAGCCTCATATTGATTGATTGATTGAAGATAACGGGCCTCTGTGGGCCGTTATAACCTCCAGATAACACTCTTCGAGACTACTTATAAAAGGCAAAAACAATCCGGTTATGTCTGTTTCCAAAACTCCACTCCGTAGCATTCCAACTGCCTTATTCGTCTTAGCAAATGTTAGATGGTGTCTCTACATCTCAAGACACGATAGGTAAAATCCAAGTGGTCCCGCAAATGACTTTTTTTTTGGAATATGACGTCATGTCTTCAGTGTTCTGTCTTTGCAACACTTTTCCTTTTTTCGCTTTCTGTTTTACAGTAAAGGCTTTTTCAAAATAAGTGCATATCTTGTGTGCAACCGCTACTGAGCTAGCTGTCCATAGTATGTAAAGGTTGTACATGTCCTATCCGAAGACGGGGAAAGAAATCATTACAAAGTGTCCTTTGAAAAAGATCGCGAAACTGAAACTTAATACACGTATAGTGATACAACCACTTGCTAAGCATGCACAATTTCAATGATGTTGCATTTGTCTCAGTGAAGAGTGTACTTCGAAAATGAATTCTCACACTTAGTGTTTATGAGCTATCTCGTCAGAGGTAAAAGTACATAAAACCCTGATGAATGCGCTTCCCTCTGATATGTCTTTGATTAGAGTGTGGCTTACAAAACGTCTTTGAGAAGATTTGACATTATCCAGAAAAGTGAAAATGACGTGACGTAACACAATTTCTGAAGTGCAAGGCCTCCAGGAGTACCCCCTGTGCAATAAACTCCTAAACTAAGCGCCTTTTTTTCCGATTTGGCCGCTCGACATTAGCTAATCAGCAATGACAGGCAGAATAAGAGTATTTCCTGTGGATGAATACGTTGATGTCATTGATGAAATCTGCACGACATTGCACAAGTGTAACTTTGTAACGAAAGGGTTTATTGAGTTTTGCAAATATTTTCATAGTAATTGTTATGCATGAACTTCAGTTCGTCCACGACTGTTTAACACAGTTTGAAGTCTGTAGGTAAAATTATCCGACTTTTACCTTTTCTGAAAAATGTCAATGGCACGCACACTCCGTGTAAAATCGACTCTATACCTTACACAATCAATATCCCATAATACGAGCAAATTACTCCCCACGACAGTAAATTTTGTTTGAAAATGTTAATTCCCTAGCTTCACAAAAAAATACTCCCCCCCTATGTCTCAGCTCCACAAAATAATGTTCAAGATAAGTCCTTATGTAACCTGTATCAATCAATTTAGTTATGTTCAAGATAAGTCCTTATGTAACCTGTATCAATCAATTTAGTTATTTAACCCTGAGTATGTTTTACATATTTAAACTTGCGCAACCTCCAACTCTTTCAAACTACCATCATTTGCCTAACAAACTCAACATCCACCAAATTTTGAACAAAATAGATTTTTTTTTTAACAAGAATCAATATAACTACTAATTTTCTTGACCAAATTGAGCTTTGGCTAGCCCAGGCAAAACATCTTTATACTCAGACACTCAGGCAGTTGTATTCCGATCCAGACGTTGTGGCGGTGCGCTACCACATAGTTTTGACTGCTTCATTTCGTTTTGAATTTGTGCACATTACAGACCGTTTTGAATGGTGATATTTCACATATGAACGCAGGGCAGATCAGTAAACATAATAGTTTGGCTTGTCAGTCCATTTATTGACAAAGAAGCGTGTAGGATTGGATGAAAGTGGGCGAATATGCTTGAATGAGGATAGATCTACAGCAAATCAGTTCGTATGTTCGTTTAAGTGGACATTTCTCGTTGAAAACCGCACATGTAATACACACAAGCCTTACTCATTCCCTCAACCATCAATGTAAGCTGTTTGTGATTTCAAAGAGACGCATTTTGTTTTGAATGGGGGACACTTGCCGTGAAGTTGGCCAAAGCGCTTTGTTTACACCTGGCGTCAGTGCGCTCTCGGTATAGCCGAATATACGGCGTGGTATCTCCCGTGTTTATTAACCTATCTTCGTAAACATGTGCACAAATATGTAAATAACTAAGATGAGCTTGTACACAATGTTTCCACAAACAATGTGCAAAATGTCACACATGTTTGGCATACACGATGATACAAATATTGCCCCCAATCATATTAAAAAAAACAAGGTTTATTGACTGTAGCTGTTTTTGTATAATGTTTAAAAACTCACATAATTTGATCTCGTAAAATGTACCCCATTACACATATAAAGAATACTACATGAAACTTCCAATGGGGATCCGGCCGTTCCACAAACAAACAATAAAAAAACCAATACATTTTGCATTTTCTGTGAACATATTTGAACAACAAATACACTTTTACTATTACTAAATACGTAAGATCTTGTAATAATCAAGCTGACCATGACACACTCAAATGCCACTTCGACAAATACTAAATATACTTACTGCAAACAGGGTCCCGACTTGCGTCACACTCTGCAAGTTTGCCACAGCCATCTGGCGTGTATTTACAGTTCGCCCCTAAAGGTAAGCCTGGGTGAACAAACAAAAATAAAATGTCAATAAACCAAACCACAACTTCTCTTCAATGAGTAGGGTTCCTCCACCTTCAATAGTGACACTTCTTTCTCGAAAATATGATTGAGGAGTCCAGTTAACTGCACCTTTGCATTTGCACTGCAACGTGATACTGTGCAGCTTCAAGATACGTAGTCTTCATGTTAAGACCCCCAACCCCCAATAAGCCCCTCCACCTTTTTTAAGACCCTGTTTTCTCATTCTTCTGTTCTCCTCTGTAAGACTTCTTCGTTTTTATAACCAGGGTTTGGTGGGTCTTAAACAAGGAATCCACTACAAATGACCCCCCCCCCCCCACCCCACCCCCTCCCATAAAACAAAAATACAAAACACATACAATAAAAAATAACTTTTTGTTTTAATTTAAAAACTGCTGTTCCAGCTTCATAAAATGATATCCACGAGAACGTCCATGTCCGACTGATTGACACAAACTTGATCCTTCTGTGACCTACAGCAATCCATGTTCAACACTAAGAATATCCCACATTTACAAATTTGCACCACCCCCACTCCTTCCCACCACCATCACCAGCCTGACATGCTTAGACATCCTCTAAATTTTGAAACAAGAGATGTTTGTTGTATTACAAGAACCATCATAAATACCAATTTTTGTCCCACCTAAAATAAGTTTTGCCAAAATTTGATAACCACGTCAAATTTTTGTTAAGAAGAAACACATGCAGAAAAGTAAGTTAGTTAGTAAGTGAGTCGGTGAGTGAGTAATTTAAAAAGTCAGTCAGTCAGCGCCTCAGTGAGTAAGTAAATGACCAAGTAAGTCAGTCAGTCAGTCAATCAATAAGTGAGTGATTAAGTATTTAACAATGCATTGTCACCACAGTGGACATGATCAGGGTTTAATACAAATGCCGATTTTTATCAATGTACTTCTTCCTTTCTAACTGCAGAAAACAATATGTTTGACAATTTCTCACTCTCAACGGAAAGCATCCAGGATGTTCCCGTTCGGTGAGAGTTCAAATGGACGTATGTTTGTACTGTATGTAAAGGCTCAAGAAGCTCAGTGATTAGAAACAGATGATTAACGGGAGGCGGAGGTTGGCTTTAAAGGAAAACGTCCACAGATTAGGGTTACTTTTGATAACTATGTTGACACTCATACTTCATTTACCACAACACCGCCCTGATATGGCCCTTCGTGGTCGGCTGGGCGTTAAGCAAACAAACACAATTTACCACAACTGCATGGGTAAAAATGACCACAGAAGCCGAAAAAGTATACTTTGACACCTTTTTTTGTTGCTGTTCTGAATATTTCCACCACGCGCTCAGTCTTGGCTCATGACCTTTTGCACATACGTGTGCTACGTCACAAGGATCGAACAACAAACATAGCCAGCTCCAGCAGCCAGGAAGACAAGTGGAAGATTTTAATGTCCATTCTCATATTACAAAAACATTAAAAACAAAATTCTGTTGGCACCACATTGCATTTCTGAAACACAAACACACGATCAAAAAGCATAATCAAACATAAGTACTCTACTATAATCAACTTATCACATGAGCATATAAACAATGAGTATCATGTTAGAATATGTTGCAGTAAATTGTCAAAACCAGGAATTTCACAACATCCCTGTCAGTAAATTTGTAAATTTCCTGTTTCACTTAGGGATTTGACAAATTTCCTTACAATTCTAGGAAATTTGTAAATGTCTTGAAAATGAGCATGCCACTGTTTGATGAATTTACTGAACATAGACAAATGTGTTTCAGTAAATTTGTCAAATTCTTCAAACAACAAAAATGCGACTTTTCCTCATTTTGCATTCCGATTTGATCAGATTGACTAAAACTCTAAAAGGAAATAAAAATAAAAAGTTTATTTGTGACCCTCCACCACGGAATGAGTCGCATGTCACCTCGCGCGGTTCTGCGCTAGGCTTAATATAAGTCCGGGGGTTGTCTGGTAACAGTGTGAGGGTCACCTTAGTCACAGGCTTATAACTCAATTTTTCGCTCTTTTCTAAAACAGTTTTCACCACTAGATATCTGCATTAAAAACTCTTTTGGAAAATGTAAAATTATGAAAATTATGCAAAGGTGACATGCGACTCATTCCGTGGTGGAGGGTCACATTTGAGCATGACTTTAACCGAAGACCTTCAGATTTTTATTCTGACACACTACCAAATTCACTAAACAGGAACGGGCGGGTATGTAGCTCAGTCGGTAGCGCGCTGGATTTGTATCCAGTTGGCCGCTGTCAGTTCGTCCCCACGTTCGGCGAGAGATTTATTTCTCAGAGTCAACTTTGTGTGCAGACTCTCCTCGGTGTCCGAACACCCCCGTGTGTACACGCAAGCACAAGACCAAGTGCGCACGAAAAATATCCTGTCATCCATGTCAAAGTTCGGTGGGTTATAGAAACACGAAAATACCCAGCATGCTCCCCCGAAAGTGGCGTATGGCTGCCTAAATGGCGGGGTAAAAACGGTCATACACGTAAAAGCCGTGGGAGTTTTAATATAATGAACGAACAAACTAAACAGGAAAATCAGACTCAGTAAATTTGTAAGATATTATTTTTGTCTCGATTTGTTTTACAATTTTAATTTTGTATCCTTCATTTTTAAGAATGATTAAGGAAGATAAATGTTAGTAAATATGTCACATTCTTCAAATGTATATGACATTTGTGAATAACCTCCACAGTTTCATTGAAAATGTGTGTATTTTTTATGCAGATCGTTGCTGAATTTGCTAAACTGAACAAAATAATCTAAGAAAATGTGTCAAATTCATCTGATGTCTGGTGAAGTTCTTAATCTGAATGTTCCACTTGATCATTTAATGAGTTTACTGAACAGGAGCCTGGGTCAGAATTGATCTGGTACTTTCTTCAGGTTTCTTCGAACTTTGTGAATTAGATGAATGTTTCATGCTGATTTGGAAGATTTTACTAAATATAATAAATAGGAGAGAGAAAAAATGTGAAAGTGTCTATTGGTCTGCGATTTGTTCCAAAACTTTGAGAGACCGAGAAAAAGAGAAACAGGAAGACAGACACAGAGAAAGAGAGACAGAGGCACAGACAGGGAATGCAAAGGAAAAACAAAGATAGACGTAGACTGAGCGGTACAGGAAGAGAGACTGGAACACTGCAGAGAGAAAGAGGCAGCTCAGAAAGAGAGTGGGATTTTAAATATGATACCTGATATTACCATTTGTGACGTATGTGTGCTGTTTGGAGGCAAACTAACACTACCATCTTAAAATTCAGCCATTTCTACATAAACATGCTAAATTTGATTGCGAAATATTGATAATGCCAGAATAACAAAATCATGAAATGTGTACCCGCCGCCAGCTAGTAGTGAGACATTAAAGCTTGAAAGAATTACATAATCTTCACATGCTAACAGATCTGCGGTAAATGCAACTGACTTCGATCTAGCACGCACGAGGCAGAGACGACTATAGTACCCAATATTGACGGACTGTGTGATGATATCTTCTGCTATGGTCTGTTGAGGCAGTGATATCAAAATCGAGACCGGAGGTCGAGATTTTGATATCACTGTCGAAACAGACCAATAGCAGAAGATATCGTCACACAGTCAGTCAATGTTAGATTATTGCTAATTCTCTGGACATTTTGTATTTACTGTAAAGAAATTACAAAAGTATTTGTCTCAGTTTTGGCTGTTCCACATCCCTCCCTCTGATTATTATTTCCTTTTGTTCATTCACTCTTTTCTTGTACTTTTCAGTATTCAAAAATGTCTTTTCTTTGAAAAAGTCTTTAGTCACTTGCTCTACTAAATTCTGGGATCATTACATTTTCATATATATTTGTTTGTTTTCAAATTTAGGTGTTTTTGTTTTTGAAGTGGGGAAGCAATAAAGAGGTCGTCGATATCAAAACTGATATCGACGGAAATGTCGTCGATATCACTTTTACAATGAGCTCAGTTTTGCCCAATTGACCAATGGAAATCCACGTAACACATGAAATAGCAATATTGTGCAATAATGCTGCGTCGCTCACAAGAAATAACTGTTTTAGGTGTGACGAAAAAAAGGACAGGGCCTGAGTATGGTGATAAATACACGACTTATTTTAGAACCATTTGAAAAATACATACATCCCCCGTGGCTGCCCGCATAACGAAATCGTTTTTCTCGTGTTTTAAACTTGCCAGTGTTACAGCACAGAGCAGAGTCCGTCCCGCACTTTGCTTTGTGTACATCACGTGGCCACCCAAACACCCGCACAACGCAACATTTTCACGAGAAAAACACGTTTATTTGTTTGCTTTGTCTATATTACACATTTCTATTTACATTTACCACTGACACAACAAATTGTATACTTTAGTTTGCAAGTAAATCGTTGTCATACTAAATAACGTTATCACGAGACGAACAGAGATCTCAGAGATCGTCTGCTTCTCAACTGTTTCGCGCAAATCGTGTAATATCTATTTTTGCGAAAAACTCCTGAAGAAATGCAATCTCAGCGGCTTCCACCTGCAACATAGTCGTGCTTTTTTGGAATGTGACGTCCTGTACTTCGTCAGTCACATCTATCTTGAAAACTAAGCGTCGCACAGAACCAGCGTCTTTCCATTACGATATCTAAAACCAAATAGAATCACGTACCAGTTTGTACTGACAGGGATGGCCAAATCTTCCCCCCGTCGCCAGGGGCAAGTAAACAATCTGCCGGGCTAGTACAAAGCGCCTGGCAACTCGCCCGGCTGGCCAATGACCATGATGGTCAAATGCGAACCTTGTGATTGTATTATCTGATTTTAAAGCCGTATATACACTGCATATCAACTGTGTTATATACTGGGCCAGCGAATTTTCTGCCAGGCTAGTGACTTGCTTGAAGTTACTCGCCCGGTTGGCGAGTTCAATTTTTTGAGATTTGGCCATCCCTGTATTGGCGATTATACTGGCTCTGCTGCGAACAGTTCCTTGCGGTCTAGCCTTGGTATCCTTTTGACGACGAAGAGGCTCGTTCTGGTGCGGTAAATCACAGGCTGGCTGAAAACTGGTCCGTCCTACACCACTTCGTCTTCCTCGCTGCGGGGAGTGGCCATGCTTGTTCCTCGCTGCTGGGAGTGGCCATGCTTGTTCCTCGCTGCTGGGAGTGACCATGCTTGTTCCTCGCTGCTGGGAGTGGCCATGCTTGTTCCTCGCTGCGGGGAGTGGCCATGCTTGTTCCTCGCTGCTGGGAGTGGCCATGCTTGTTCCTCGCTGCTGGGAGTGGCCATGCTTGTTCCTCGCTGCTGGGAGTGGCCATGCTTGTTCCTCGCTGCTGGGAGTGGCCATGCTTGTTCCTCGCTGCGGGGAGTGGCCATGCTTGTTCCTCGCTGCTGGGAGTGGCCATGCTTGTTCCTCGCTGCTGGGAGTGGCCATGCTTGTTCCTCGCTGCTGGGAGTGGCCATGCTTGTTCCTCGCTGCTGGGAGTGGCCATGCTTGTTCCTCGCTGCGGGGAGTGACCATGCTTGTTCCTCGCTGCTGGGAGTGACCATGCTTGTTCCTCGCTGCTGGGAGTGGCCATGCTTGTTCCTCGCTGCGGGGAGTGGCCATGCTTGTTCCTCGCTGCTGGGAGTGGCCATGCTTGTTCCTCGCTGCGGGGAGTGGCCATGCTTGTTCCTCGCTGCTGGGAGTGGCCATGCTTGTTCCTCGCTGCTGGGAGTGGCCATGCTTGTTCCTCGCTGCTGGGAGTGGCCATGCTTGTTCCTCGCTGCTGGGAGTGGCCATGCTTGTTCCTCGCTGCGGGGAGTGGCCATGCTTGTTCCTCGCTGCTGGGAGTGACCATGCTTGTTCCTCGCTGCTGGGAGTGGCCATGCTTGTTCCTCGCTGCTGGGAGTGGCCATGCTTGTTCCTCGCTGCTGGGAGTGGCCATGCTTGTTCCTCGCTGCTGGGGGTGGCCATGCTTGTTCCTCGCTGCTGGGAGTGGCCATGCTTGTTCCTCGCTGCTGGGAGTGGCCATGCTTGTTCCTCGCTGCTGGGAGTGGCCATGCTTGTTCCTCGCTGCGGGGAGTGGCCATGCTTGTTCCTCGCTGCGGGGAGTGGCCATGCTTGTTCCTCGCTGCGGGGAGTGGCCATGCTTGTTCCTCGCTGCTGGGAGTGGCCATGCTTGTTCCTCGCTGCTGGGAGTGGCCATGCTTGTTCCTCGCTGCGGGGAGTGGCCATGCTTGTTCCTCGCTGCTGGGAGTGGCCATGCTTGTTCCTCGCTGCTGGGAGTGGCCATGCTTGTTCGAGCATTGTGAAGTAGTAAACACGTGTGCAAAAGGTCTTGAGCGGAGATTGCGCGCGCGGTAGAACCATTCAGAACAGCCAAACAACGTGTCAACGTATACTTGTTCGGTTTATGTGTTCAAGTTTAGATTATCGAGGGGAATCGAGACGAGGGTGGTGGTGGTGGTGGTGTGTGTGTGTGTGTGTGTGAGAGAGAGAGTTTCTGGGTATGATATCCTCATGCCTTTTTTTTTTCATGTCTTCGATAAATGTCTTTGATGACGTCATACCTGGCTTTTTGTGAAAGTTTAGGCTGCACTGTCACGCCTTTATTTTTCAATCAAATTGATTAAAAATGTAGTCAAGCAATCTTCGACAAGTCCGGACTATGGGATTGAATTTCAGCTCAGCAGCGTATTTGTTTTCGCATTAAAGTTGTCATAACATCGAATTTGCACTAACATATTTAAAACTGTTTGCATCGTATTTCTCAATTTCTGCTCATCTAAAAAATATAGACATATGTCATGTTTACTCTAAAAATATGCTCAGAATTACAGAAAATATGTCAAGTAAGTACTGCGTTCGCACGCTACGCGGAGACGAGCGTGACCCGTCTCGGTCATTGGGTGTTGTTAGTCGAGACTACCTTAATATAGTCTCGGCGATGACTGTCTTTTGGTGTTAATCTGTTATTTAATGCCGACAGTTTGACTAAGCAGCAGAGCAGCAGATAATGTGTTTCTGATAATTACTTTTGGCATAGGGCAGTCGTATGAGTATTTGCTGTCCATGGTGTCAACATCTTTTCATTTAGTGGTTTTTACAAATGTTATTTATTTATTTATTTATCTATACATATAAATAAAAGAGAGTGTCTGTCTGTCTGTCTCTGTGTGTGTGTGTGTGTGTGTGTGTGTGTGTGTGTGTGTGTGTGTGTGTGTGTGTGTGTGTGTGTCTGTCTGTCTGTGGTCGCCATACCTCAGAGATGGCAAAAGATAAGCACAAGATATGTTGCATGCACACTGCCCTGGACCCACAAATGTGCACCTGGGTTTTAGTTTCTCCAGACATTGTTTCCTTCCTCGGATAATTACCCTCCCCAGTCTATATAGTGCAAGGGAGGTAAGTCATGGTTGTTCACCCACGGAAGGGAGGTAACTCTCATCAAACCATTATACCGTGTCATTCTCAAGGGTTACCCCCCGCCCGCTATCATCCCGCCGCCCCCCCCCCCACACACACACACACACACTAACCCTGCCCCCTGCTCCCCCTCCCTGTCTTCCAGATCATCGCGAATAATGTTTACGAAACAATCGTCTCAGTGAAAGATCACGAGAATGTACAGATTTCTCTCCCCTGTTCAAAAAGGTATGACGCACTCACTCATGAGGTATGCGTGCTTTGATCAGACGGTAACTACAGTGGGTGTGAGAAGGGGTAAACAAATCACGAAGAACACGTTGAACCAAATAGAAACTTGCCTTGCCTATACATCCAAATGTATGAGCTCACACTGTCATTTTTCTTATCCACATTGGAATAAGATTCGAGAGGTTTCTGAGAGAGGGGAGAGCAGAAACACCCGGGCGAAGCCGGGCCTGACTGCTAGTTTATTTATATTTTTAGTTGTACATTTGCTGTTCATGAGACCTGAACAGACAGTTTGACTGAATGTTTGACATATGTAGAGAATGTGTATACTTCACGTAGAGCAAGAACTTACCGCAGACACCTGCAGATTCAAAAAAAGGTTCTGCACACACGCATATTGCTGGTGGCGCAGAGCATTCAGTGTATGGATCATCACAGACTGCACCTTTGCAGGCGCCGCCAAGCCTCCCTTTCCCTGGATCTGTTGAAACAAATCGGTTTTCGGTCAAAAGCCTTGCCATCTAAACGATTCGGCTCACCATCTCACAGCTGATCAGGCTTATACACAAAATACGACCATCCCTAAATTTGGACACATAGCCACATTGAACATCCTGACTGCTTGCTTAATACTGTTAGATTGTAGGGGGTAACAAGTTCATAAGTAGCCAGAAGAGTCAATTAAAAACTAATGTGATCAAAATAATGTGAACAGAGAGAAGCCGCGTTGTTGAGTGTTAGATGTGCAGTGTCCAAGGGGAGGGATGGTCCTATTCCATGTGCAAGCCTGGCCGGGTCTCAGAGGGTGAGTGGAATTGTTGACACAGGAAGCTTTGGACCTATACATAGATATAGGTTACAACACGAGTGTTTTTTTATATGGCTTGTATTCAGTCAAGACCCAGCGGATAAATATCATAGGGATACACGAGCCTGTGGCGATTGGATCCCGATTTGATTTGATTTGATAGTTGTTGCTTTTTGGGTCCAGCGTGCCATGTAGGCCAAATCAGACCCCGATTGGATCCCGATGATATTCCTGCTGGGTCTTGACTGAAATACAAGTCATATACACAGTTACGAGTGTTGTAACCTGTATATCCCATGCGTACACCAAAGACAACGTGGAACACAACAAAGCACTGTAGTTGTCTGTGGTGTGTAAAATAGGTGAGCCAGCGAGGTGTGTTCCTTTCCACTACCCCATGCTAAAGCCACGTCGGTGAAGAAATGAAGTGCAAACAAGTGCATCAATATAATGTGTTAACTCTACATTCAAACCACTGTTCGATTTACTTTTGAATGCATTTTAGTTTCAAGATGGTAAAGAAAGCACACACAATGAATTTTTCATTGAATCAAAGACAGTTTCGACTTAGGTTCTGAGTCCGTCCAAGGTCACAGTTTCAGGCTACGGTTGACAAAACCGGTCTGGCTGACTCGGATCCCAATTCTAGTTTAATTTTTGTGTTGGAGTGTAGAATTACTAAGAGAAACTAACATTTTACTGAATAACTTTTTTTTTAGATTTAAGCAGTCATTTCATGTACGTGAAATATATCTGAGTTAATTTGTCCGATCATGCTTGCGTTGATCAACCCATACTGGTAGTGTCAATTCTGTCTAAATCGGTATCAATGCTGCTCCTTGAAACTGCGTGTTGAATGCCGTTTGGACTGATTTTACTCCATCAGGATGAAATACACGCTTGCTGAGCTCTTGGATACCTTCATATAACCATGAACTTACTGCAGTGTAAAGCAAATCAGTTGGACATGCTCGAAACATGGATGAAACAGCCTGTGCTGGATGACGAAGCGAACTGGCCAGCGAAACAGGTACACTGACGCAGTGCATCTTTGCTTGTTGAACACACATATAGACACGAACACACACAGACACCCACCCGTACGCAAACACACGCACGCACGCGCGCGCGTGTGAATTGTTTAGGTTGGATGTCAAATTAAAAAGGTCTGAAACAACGTATTTGATTTTGAGCATACATCATGTGTTTAATGTGTTAACTTTGCAGAAGGTAATCTCAGTATTCTGGCTGCAGATCTAAAGTATACAAGCTTCAAGGTAATCGGTCAGTGATAATAACTTGACTATTGCAACTCTCTTCTCTCTGGCTGTCCTCTGTACCTCCTGCATAAACTACAAAAAGCCCAAAACTCGGCAGCACGCCTCATTATGAAAGCACGAAAACGAGATCACGCAACACCACTTCTTCACACACTGCACTGGTTACCTATTCAAGCCCGCATTGACTACAAACTGTCCACCCTCTGCTTTGACTTCTTTTCTGGCTCGTCTCCTGCTTACTTCTCTGAACTCCTCACCGTCTATTCTCCAGCAAGACAACTCCGTGCCTCTTCTGACTGTCGCATCCTCACCATTCCACACACCAAAACCAAAACATACGGACAACGCACTTTTACTTTCTGCGCACCCACACAATGGAATTATCTCCCCTTTCACATCCGCCACTCTCAGTCACCCCAAGCATTCAAACGAGCACTTAAAACGCACTTCTTCAAGAAATACAACCCCTGATTTTGTTTTCGCAGTCCATCAGTTGGCTACATGTAGTGTATTTGTTGTTTTAGTGATAATGTATATAAACATCTAGGGCTGTTTTCAGTATTGTTGATAACATGTTCTGTTTAGCTGGTATTTCCTAGGAAGCTCGGCGCTTCGCTCTTTCACACCCATATCTTCACAATATACTTTTGAACCCTCCCCCCCCCCCCCCCCCCCCATAAAATGAACTGATCCGCCTTTGCATCAGATTCATGATATTCGCTTTTCAGAATGCAATACAATGTCATAAGTGAGCAATCTAAGTGAGCATACATCTTTGTTTTAAGAACAGGTTTTATTTTAAATCGCAAGATTCCGAAGATGCCGTTACGCTCACTTCATGAGATTACAGGACTGACAAGCGAAACCCGGTGGGACTGAAGAACTTCATGGAATTCACACTTGTGTGATTTTAATTTGATTTTTTTTTTTACAAACAGAGGGCGTTACGAACATAGCCGTCCAAAATGTCAACTACACCTTCTTTTTTTCATGAATTACGTCATTATTCACGACAAATTGTAAAAAAAAAAAACACGTTACGCACCAGTATGGCTGGGTGATTAACAAAGGTGCAAACATGAAAATGTATGCTTTCATTCAGTTGAATTCATGCTAGCTTATAATGAAAACGGCCGTTACGAAGCCATCACGTGTGACACAAAGCACTCTCTGAGACATCAAATTCGTCCAAAGGTGTGAAGGGGGAAGCAGAACAAGACCGAATATTCATTTGCGGACAAGACCGAATATACATACGCGCCTAAGGTCGAATGAAAGTGTTTATACATTTGCGGATAAGACCGAATATACATTTTGCCTAAGACCGAATGTACATTTGCGGACAAGACCGAATATACATTGCAGCGGTGGGTAGAAAATATACGTTGCCGCCTAAGACCGAATGTACATTTGCGGACAAGACCGAATATACATTGCAGCGGTGGGTAGAAAATATACGTTGCAGCCTAAGACCGAATATACATTTGCGGACAAGACCGAATATACTTTGTCGCCTAAGGTCGAAAATACATTTCTGGCACGAATTTCAATAGCGGCAAATATGTTGCAATTGATCGAATACACGTGAAAGGGCAAAATCCCAAAGCACGAACAACAACGGATACAATAACATACATAGCGACTAAAGTGTGTGAATGACACGTGAATCATGAACAACGAACAACAATAGCGGCAAATATGTGTCAATAACACGTGAATCATGAACAACGAACAACAATAGCGGCAAATATGTGTCAATAACACGTGAATCATGAACAACGAACAACAATAGTGGCAAATATGTGTCAATAACACGTGAATCATGAACAACGAACAACAATAGCGGCAAATATGTGTCAATAACACGTGAATCATGAACAACGAACAACAATAGCGGCAAATATGTGTCAATAACACGAGAATCATGAACAACGAACAACAATAGCAGCAAATATGTGTCAATAACACGTGAATCATGAACAACGAACAACAATAGCGGCAAATATACGACATGCGGGGTGCAGAGAAATAAGGATGTGGAAAAGAAGGTGATGGATCCAGTCAGGTAGAAATAAGACAACAAGAAAAGAATTGGAAAACTGCAGGGAATAGTAGGGAGAGTTTTCTTGGAAGGAAATATAGGTGAAAGGACTGGTAAGGCAGAAACAAGACAAAAGAAGAGAAGAAACAGAACCGTTAGTCGCCTCTTACGACATGCAGGGTAGCATCGGGTAAATTATTTCTAGTCCCAACCAATATGGGACTCCCCCTAACCCGCGGGGGGTAGCAATAACGTACCGCCATTGAACCGATGTCATTGCTGTCGGTCAGACATTGGGAGTGTGGTGCGCGTGTTCGGGATGTCCTAGGAGTGTTCAAGGCTTGGTGTATGATGCACTTCAAGCTACCTTTCATACCCGTCCACCTTCATCCAAAGTTCTGACAGAGAGACATAACTTCGTGGATTTATGTTTTTCTGAGCTACTTTATGACTTATGTCTGATTCGATCGCATGCGGTCTATTTAATGTTTTTTTTTTAAACTTTCCATTATTATATTGTACAAGAGACAGAGAGACACAGAGAGAGAGAGATAGAGAGAGAGAGAGAGAGAGAGAGAGAGAGAGAGAGAGAGAGAGAGAGAGAGAGAGAGAGAGAGAGAGAGAGAGAGAGAGAGAGATATTTATGTTTGTATGCGCTACAGTATAAATTCAATAAATGATCATTCATTATTTCAGACCTTCGTATTGGTTTGGTATTGGACGAATCCATTTTAATCTAGGATCTATTTTAACCATGCGCGTTTATTAGCAATACGAAAACCTGCGCTTATCGGATAAACTGTGATCTTAGTTTCTATCGGCCTTAGGCAAAATGTATATTTTCGACCTTGTGCGCAAGTGTATATTCGGTCTTAGGCGACAATGTATATTCGGTCTTAGGCAAAATGTATATTTTCGACCTTAGGCGCAAGTGTATATTTGGTGTTGGGCGACAATGTACATTCGGTCTTAGACAAAATGTATATTTTCGACCTTAGGCGCAAGTGTATATTCGGTGTTAGGCGACGATGTATATTCGGTCTTCTGCACAATGTATATTTTCGACCTTTGGCGACAATGTATATTTTCGGCCTTAGGCACGTATGTATATTCGGTCTTATTCATGTTACCCGTGTGAAGCTAGCTTGTGTGGGAAATATATTGATGTTGATGCTGTAGTTGGATATTGGGCCTCTCAGCTCAAAATCGGTGTAACAGGCCATTTTGACACATAGTCAGTTTTGACCGGGAGGTCATTCTGGGCTAGCTGATTTTGAACGGGAGGTCATTCTGGGCTAGCCAAATTTGACCCCCCCCCCCCCCAGTCAGCTTTGACCCCACCTTCAAACTTTAAGAATAAGTACGTTGGGACCTTTTAAAACGAAATATTTGTATGTGTGCACAAAATCTGTTGGATATTTGATCTAAAAAAAAAAATAAAATAAAAAAAAAAAAAAAATTTACGCTTCCTTTGTAACTTCAAAAATAAGTACATAGGACCTTTTAAAACGAAATGTACGCATAAATGAATGCATCTATGCATCTCCACAAGTTTGGGAGGGGGGGGGGGGCTCCCGGTCAAAATTAGCTAGCCTAGAATGACCCTCCGATCAAAACTGACTAGGCCAGTCAGTTTTGATCCCCCCATTCAAACTTCAAGAATAAGTACTTTAAGAACTTTTAAAACGAATTAAATGTAAATGTGGACAATATTTGTTGGAAACTGATACTGAAAAAAAAACAAGTCGCGTAAGGCGAAATTACTACATTTAGTCAAGCTGTGGAACTCACAGAATGAAACTGAACGTAGTCCGCCGCTAGTGCAAAAGGCAGTGAAAGTGACGAGCCTGTTTGGCGCGGTAGCGATTGCGCTGTGCTTCATAGCACGCTTTACTGTACCTCTCTTCGTTTTAACTTTCTGAGCGTGTTTGTAATCCAAACATATCATATCTATATGTTTTTGGAATCAGGAACCGACAAGGAATAAGATGAAATTGTTTTTAAAACGATTTCGGAAATTTAATTTTGATCATAATTTTTATATTTTTAATTTTCAGAGCTTGTTTTTAATCCAAATATAACATATGTTTATGTTTTTGGAATCAGAAAATGACGAAGAATAAGATGAAATTGTTTTTGGATCGTTTAATAAAAAAATAATTTTAATTACAAGTTTCCGATATTTAATGACCAAACTCACTCATTAGTTTTTAAGCCACCAAGCTGAAATGCAATACCAAACCCCGGGCTTCGTCAAACATTGCTTTGCAAAAATTTCAATCAATTTGATTGAAAAATGAGGGTGTGACAGTGCCGCCTCAACTTTTACAAAAAGCCGGATATGACGTCATCAAAGGTATTTATCGAAAAAATGAAAAAAAAGTCCGGGGATATCATACCCAGGAGCTTTCATGTCAAATTTCACAAAGATCGGCCCAGTAGTTTAGTCTGAATCGCTCTACACACGCACACAGACAGACAGACACACATACACCACGACCCTCGTCTCGATTCCCCCCTCTATGTTAAAACATTTAGTCAAAACTTGACTAAATGTAAAAATCAAGAAAAAACCTTTAACTTTATTAAAAAAAAAAATAAAAGTTTCGACGCTTCCCTTCAAACTTCAAGAATAAGTACATTAGGACTTCAGATGACGAAATGTATGCATCTATGTATGCATCTATGTATCTCAACAGGTTTGCGGGGATGTGTCATTCTGGGCTAATGTACTTATTCTTGAAGTTAGAAGGGAAGCGTCGAAACTTTTTCTTCTTTTTTAGAAAGGTTTTTTTCGATTTTTTTTTTCCAATATCATTTTGCAACAAATATTGTCACCAGAATGACACATCCCCCCAAACCTTAGATATACGTAGTTGTATATATATATGCATAATTATTGTTTCTAAAAGTCTGTATGTACTCATTCTTAAAATTTGAAGGGGGGGGGGTCAAAATTGACTATGGGGGGGGGGGGGGGGGGTCAAAACTGACTAGCCCAGAATGACCTCCCGGTCAAACTGGGCTGCTTCAAAATAGGCTGCTACACCGGTAGCAGTCTTAGCTAAACAAACACGGACCTGTTCAGGTTCAGCACATTTATGAGAATGCCCTTAAATGCACTTCGGTGAATACTCAATCCTTTGAAATTGTTGAACTCTCCTCGGGTCAGTGTTGAAGTCGGCTCCGAAAAGGTTTGATTCTCCAGTAGGCTGTCTGTGAAGAGTTCTTTCTAGAATTAATTATTACCCCCTTCCCCCACCTCTTCCATTACCTGTAGTGTGCTCCCTGCTTTCAAAATTCCACGTTGGAATGTAGGCGGCGGAGACACACACAGAGTAAAGGATGATCTCCCTTGCTCATGTCGTAATTTATCTGCATTCTCGCTCTTGACGTCATTCTCTCTCTCTCTCTCTCTCTCTCTCTCTCTCTCTCTCTCTCTCTCTCTCTCTCTCTCTCTCTCATCATCATCATCATTATCATCATCATTATCGTCATCATCATCATCATCGTCATCTTTATTATCACGTTTTCCGACCTCCTTTTGTTGGTTAACTTTTTAACTTTTTAATTATTTTTTTTTTAATTATATAATTGTGTGTCTATGCGTCCCAAGGACAGATTGTAAGAAAAGGCGTAGCCTTAAATCTAAATCCTTGTAAAATAAAGTTCAATTCAATTCAATTCAATTCAATTCAATTCAATTCAATTCTCTCTCTCTCTCTCTCTCTCTCTCTCTCTCTCTCTCTCTCTCTCTCTCTCTCTCTCTCTCTCTCTCTCTCTCTCTCTCTCCATATATATGGTATGAGTGAGTGCGTCGCGTTCTCGCTGTGCGTCTGTCTGCGAGTGTATGAGTCCGAGTGTCTTGGTCCTTGTCGATTTGTGTTTCGTATAATGTTCACTATGTATTGTATATTTTGTAAGCGCCTAGGGCTATATTTAGATTAGGCGCACAAATGTTCATAATAATAATAATAATAATATATATATACAGAATTCAAGAAACTCGTTTTCCTCTGCACCACTCTACAGAATGAAGGCTGGAAAACCTTTTAAAACTTAAAAAAGCTTATTTAAACAACACAATAAAAAGTCCAAAACCAAGCCAGAATGTCGCATCTTTTTAAATCCAATTTTTTGGCCCGCAGGCCTTCTTCAAGGTGCACAGACCAAGCGTCTATAGTTACAACACAACAATGGAACATCTGATCGTACGTCACATACAGACGTAAAGTTACATTCTTCAAAAATATGATTAGTATTTAGTCTCTACCAGCCCGCATGCCTTTTTGAATGTTTTTTTTAATTTGTTTCAGCGCCTATATCATAATATATAGTGTCATTTCTAGTCGGATGCTGTGGGTTCATTACGTGTGTGTGTGTGTGTTACTTGATAAGAGAATGTGTGTGTGTGTGTGTGTGTGTGTGTGTGTGTGTGTGTGTGTGTATGTGTGTGTGCGCGCGCATTACTTCGTGAGAATGAGCGAAATATTATGCATGCGTGTGTGCGTGCGTGCGTGCCGTGTGTGTGTGTGTGTGTTCACTGAACTCACAACAATCTCCCCCGGTGACTCCGTGGTATTTTGCATCGCACTCGCAGGTTCCTTTGGTCGCCGAGCACGTAGCGTGTGCTACACACTCTCCACCTGAACCATCGGTACACGCAGCGCCTACTTTGGTCGGTGTCACTTTCACTGTCAGATTGTTCAATCACACATAGAATATAGAATCACAGACATTTATTCTATAACTCTTTCAGCCCTGCTATTCGCTGGTCGTTATTTCCCCTTAATTGTTCCTGCCTATCTTAGTACTAAATATACCCTTCATTCCTGGGTTCTTGAAGAAATTTGCTTAAGAAATAGGGTGTGTCAGTTTAACACATAATTATGTGTTTAAAAACAATGAGTCAAGGTACGACAAACTCTATATCGATGTAAAGGTAATTGAACAAAGAGGATCTATGTCATGATTTTAATGGCATTGTCGCAAACAGGGGGACATGCAGGTGTTGTGTATGTGACAATTACTGTCATGGTGACAAACACACAAATCAGGCCTTCTCCACACACAGACAACATGCTAAAGACCTGAAACATGCTTGTGTACTTACAGTTTGATGACCACATTAACCCAGACCAAGTATATCCAAAGCATGTCTATTGTCTCACTCACTTTAAGTCACAGAGTTCTCAGGTAATTTTGTTCTCATAGTCAAGAGGTATCAGCTGTAAGCACAAGTTCGTTTCCTGAATGTACAAATCCAAAATGATACTAATCCTGCTTACAAAACACATCTACGTCAAGAGGATGTACTGCACATTATATACACCACCAAATATAATTAATTACACGCTGATGACAGATGTCTCTTTGTCATTATCTGTGTCTCAGGCAATTAAGCTGTGTAAAACGTGAAGAGTTGAAAAACAAATGTGCATTTTCATCTTCTAGCTTATCACCTTCGTCACTGTCATTTACTGGCACATTTGCAAGCTCTGCTCTCTCCTCCTTTATTTAACAAGGATCAGCATGATTATCATACACTTTACGCCTATCGTCTGGAAACGTATCACTGTCACTGTGTGTCCCATCCTCTGCCAACGTTACAACTACACAATGACGTCATGAAACGGTCATATTAATAAAGGGAGGAAACGGTTATGAGAAATTCCCCTACACAATATCCATATCAAATTTCATGAAGATCCACTTAGTATTTTTTTTAGATATGATCTCTTGTAAAATGTTCCGTTCTTAACAGGTTAAATTAGTGTGTGACACGAACAGACATTGAGATCTTAGCTCTGAGTCAGCTAGCCTTTTGACAAAACCCAGCTGCATCAGAGATCGATGTGTCCAAATGATGACGTAGACAGCAATTTGTTCAACTAAACGTTGTTCTGCCACAGTGTGAGAAAAAATAGTCTAACAAATCTCATGTTCAAAACGCTGTGACACGAAACTCATTTAGTCATGTTCTGCCGGTGCTATAATGTTTTTCTTTCTTAAAACACACTTTATTATTGATAGTAACTCTTCCCAATGTATATGCTAAACATGACTGGTCTGTGTTTTCAATCTTCTTCTTCTTCTTTGTTCATGGGCTTAGACTCCCACGTACACTCGTGTTTTTGCACGAGTGGAATTTTACGTGCATGACCGTTTTTACCCCGCCATTTAGGCAGCCATACGCCGTTTTCGGAGGAAGCATATGCTGGATATTTTCGTGTTTCTATAACCCACCGAACTCTGACATGGATTACAGGATCTTTTCCGTGCGCACTTGGTCTTGTACTTGCGTGTACACACGAAGGGGGATAAGCCACTAGCAGGTCTGCACATAAGTTGACCTGGGAGATCGGAAAAATCTTCACACTTTAAAACCCACCAGGCGGCCGCGGCCGGGATTCGAACCCTCGACCTTCCGATTAAGAGGCCGACGTCTTACCACCCCGCCACAGCGCCCGTCAGTGTTTTCAATGATTTTGCTGCAGTGTGAGAACAAATAGTCGAACAATTATCACGCCCATAACGCTGTGACACGAAACTCATTCGGTCGTGTTCTGTCGATACTAAACTTGGCCAAAAAATTATTGCAACAAATTTCAAATCTAAATTAAAGCATTAATCCCCGTGTTATTTCATTCAAAATGTATATGCCAGGTAAAATCGTTCACTTAACCTTCAGGATCACCTTTTGGATTAAATATTTCTTGTACGGGGATCACGTGACCGCCGCTCAAGTAAGGGTACCCTCAAAATCGACCAGACAAAAAAGGAACAGCCGAATGAAAAATTGACAAGAAATCACAAAAGGCAAAACTTTGCCATACGAGAAGAAAGTCAAACCAATTATCTACCCTGAATAGATTGTTTTGTTTTGCTACCTTGCGTATTTCGCGTGCTATGCTATTCCTACTGATGCAGGTGTCGATTGCAAGAGCGGTCAAAAACGGGACGTTTTGGGTCATTTTTTTAGGGGTATCATGACAAAAAAGTCTGCACTTTAGCAATTATTTGGTGGATTGCTTTGACACTTTTGGAATATTTTACCAACATACTAGAGATATTTCGAACAAAATTATGGATTGTTACAGGTGTTTGTTAAAATGTTATGCAATTGTTCGAAAGAAGTTTTTAATCTCGTCATAGGATTGTTCCCTTGGGTCCAAAAATCTAATGACTTTGCATGTCTTTAGCAAAATGATTGATACATACACTGCTAAATGTGTATGTGCGTGTAAGCACTGACGCAAATTTGCTGGGCTTGTAAACACGCTACATATTTAAGCGATGATTCTGGTGCCACAGCGATGCCCAGCCAAGCGTGACCGTAGCATGTTTTAAGGGGCACGCAGCGATAATAGCTGTAAGCGCGAAACAGCGTGAACGTTCCTTTTTACATTTAGTCAAGTTTTGACTAAATATTTTAACATCGAGGGGGAATCGAAACGAGGGTCGTGGTGTATGTGCGTGCGTGTGTGTGTGCGTGTGTGTGTGTGTGTGTGTGTGTGTGTGTGTGTGTGTGTGTGTGTGTCTGTGTGTGTGTGTAGAGCGATTCATGACTACTGGACCGATCTTTATGAAATTTGACATGAGAGTTCCTGGATATGAAATCCCCGAACATTTTTTTCATTTTTTTGATAAATGTCTTTGATGACGTCATATCCGGCTTTTCGTGAAAGTTGAGGCGGCACTGTCACACCCTCATTTTTCAACCAAATTGGTTGAAATTTTGGTCAAGTAATCTTCGACAAAGCCCGGACTTCGGTATTGCATTTCAGCTTGGTGGCTTAAAAATTAATTAATGACTTTGGTCATTAAAAATCTGAAAATTGTAAAAAAAAATAAAAATTTATAAAACGATCCAAATTTACGTTCATCTTATTTTCCATAATTTTCTGATTCCAAAAACATATAAATATGTTATATTTGGATTAAAAACAAGCTCTGAAAATTAAATATATAAAAATTATTATCAAAATTAAATTGTCCAAATCAATTTAAAAACACTTTCATCTTATTCCTTGTCGGTTCCTGATTCCAAAAACATATAGATATGATATGTTTGGATTAAAAACACGCTCAGAAAGTTAAAACAAAGAGAGGTACAGAAAAGCGTGCTATCCTTCTTAGCGCAAGTACTACCCCGCTCTTCTTGTCAATTTCACTGCCTTTGCCGTGCGCGGTGGACTGACGATGCTACGGTCTTGCTGCGTATCATTGCGTTCAGTTTCATTCTGTGAGTTCGACAGCTACTTGACTAAATATTGTATTTTCGCCTTACGCGACTTGTTTTCTCATGTGTTTGCATGAACAGCAAATTAACGCCAGTGACTACACGCAAATGAAACTTCGACAGTATCTGTATCAATCATTTATCAGTAGATATACAAAGTTATGAATTTTTTTAAGACAAGTGAACAATCCTATGACAAGTTTAACAACATTTTCCGAAACATTGCGTCACATCTGGATAAACAACCGTAACGATACAAACTTTCGCAGGAAGTATCTCTAGTATGTTGGTAAAATATTCCGAAAGTTTCAAAGAAATCCACCAAGTCATTGCTAAAATGTAGCGCTTTTTGACATGATACCCATACAAATTGACGTAAAACGTTCCGTTTTTGACAGCTCTTGCGATCGACACCTGCATCAGTAGGAATAGCATAGCACGCGGAATACGCAAGGTAGCAAAACCAAAACAATCTGTTCAGGGTAGATAATTGGTTTGAATTTCTTCTCGTATGTCAAAGTTGCAAAGATTTGCCTATTGTGAATTTTTTTTAATTTTTCATTCGGCTCTTCCGTTTGTGTCTGGTCGATTTTGAGGATACCCTTACTTGAGCGGCGGTCACGTGACCCCTGTAAAAGAAATATGTAATCCAAAAGGCGATCCTGAAGGTTAAGTGAACGGTCTTAACTGGCATATACAGTTTTAATTAAATGACACAGGCTTTAATTTGGGTTAGAAATTTGTTGCAATAATGTTTTGGCCAACTTCATAATGTTTTTCTTTCTTCAAACACACTATAATAGTAGCCCTTCCCAATGTCTATGCTAACAATGACTGGTCTGTGTTGTCAATGACTTTGCTACAATGTGAGAACAATTTAGATAGTGTGAAAAATCTCACGTCCATAACGTTGTGACACAAAACTCATTTGGTCGGGTTCTGCCAATACTATATATATACTGTTTTCCTTCCCAATTTCAATGCTGAAAATGACTGGTCTGTGTTGTCAATGATTTTCTGCAAAATGCGATCTTTCTCTTTGTCGCAAAGACCGTGTGATACAAAAGTTCTAAGCGGAAGAACAATCTGCTGAGTGCAATTACGTTTCAGAAGATAGTTTATCACTCAGACACACACAGGAACACTACAACGTTAGTATTCAGGCCTCATTTGCTTTCCTTTGTCATGTATGAAAGTACTGGCCTTGGTTGAAGAAAGTGACCTGTCGCTGTGCAACAAATAATTTTGGTCGCCATTTTCCGCCGTGTTTCGTGAATAAAAGGTGTCAACTACCCACATACACAAAACGATGCTGTTGGTTCATTTGTGTTTCCTTATTGTTTATGTCATGCTTAGCAGTTTAGTATGCTTTGTTGTCTTCTCAATTCAATGGATGACTATAAAATAAGCATTTAAATGCGAAGGTGTTAAAACATGACCCATGATCTAAGCCGTTCACATGAGTGTGCGTACGGGCGCGCGCGTGAGTGTGAGTGTGAGTCCCGTCGCGATATAACCTTCGTGGTTGAAAACGACGTTAAACACCAAATAAAGAAAGTGAGTGTGAGTGTGTAGGTGTGTTTGTGTGTGTGTGTATGTGTGTGTGTGTGTGTGTGCGTGCGTGTGTGTGTGTGTGTTTGTTTGCAAGGGTGTGCGTGTCCGTCTGTTATGTGTGTATGAGTGTGTGCTTAGGCTGTGTGTGTATGCGTTTTGTGTGAGTCAATGTGTGTGTGTGTGTGTGTGTGTGTGTGTGTGTGTGTGTGTGTGTGTGTGTGTGTGTGTGTGTGTGTGTGTGTGTGTGTGTGTGATTGCAAGGGCGTGTGTGTCCGTCTGTTATGTGCGTATGAGTGTGTGTTTTGTGTGTATTAGTTTTGTGTGAGTCGATGTGTGTGTGTGTGTATGTGTGCATGTGTATGTGTGTAGGTATGTGTGCATGTGTGTGTGTGTGTGTGTGTGTGTGTGTGTGTGTGTGAGAGAGAGAGAGAGAGAGAGAGAGAGAGAGAGAGAGAGAGAGCGAGAGAGAGAGAGAGAGAGAAAAAGAGAGAGAGAGAGGATGTGGGGGTCTGCAGTGCCTTGGCATTGTACTTCTACTTAATTTGTATACTTGTTTAAGGAACCACAGCACCAAAGAGACACAACTGTGAACATTGACATCATGCCTTGCGGGATGTTTGTCAACTTTTGATTGTGCAACTTGGCTTAACGTACCGCAAGAGTTCCCTGGGCTTCCCGCTGTTCCTGCTTTGCACACACACATCTCGGACCCGGCGTCACCCGCACACGTCGTTGTGTCGTCACACGAATCTGTGTCACTCGAGGTGCAACTATGGCCAACAGTGCGTTCTGTAATAGCCTCTGAAAATCCAGTTAAGCATATTCGAAACAAATTATTGAAGGACTATGGTAGAAGCTTTGTGGTTGTGATTTCTATTGAAAACCCAGCATTCAAAACAAAATTGTCGACAGACTATGACCAAAGTGCAATATCCACTGGCAATTTAGTAAAGCATCCTAAGTAAAAGAATATAAAAAGACAATGACAGAAGTGATTTCTGAAAATCAAACAAACCAATGAAAACAGTTTATCGAAAGACTAGAGATGAAGAGTAGCACTCATCATTTTCACTGACAATCAAGCAATTATAGACTCACCGCATGTCCCAGTGTGTATGTTAAGCTTAAAATCAGCATTACACAGACAGATGAAGTTCACGCACTGAAGGTTGGAATTAACCACACAAGGTGTTGTGTCTGAGCAGGACCCTCCGTGCAAAGCTGTGGAATCACTTAGCTCTGAAAACAATGAAAAGTGTGGTCAGTCCATGGATCCTTGATCGGTCATTCAGCCAGCCAATCGTTAATTCCCGAATAATCTTTGCTTCAGTCATTGTTTTAAGCAGTCTGTCAGTCAGGCAGGCATACGCTTACTCATAGTCCTTTGTATAATCGCAACTGGCTGATTTGCTACTGTTTTGCTTTATGGCGTATATGGATTGAAGATGACTCGCAAGATGCTTTGCACAGAAGACGTATTTGTAAAGGCACACCCCTTCTATTAACATAATAGCAATAATAGTGATAATAATAACTGGACATTTGTAAGTGCCTAACATAAATTATGGCTCCAGGCCCTTTACACAAAAACATATGCAAAATAGAACAATTAAATGTACAACCTACATAAAACAATTAATGATACGGACAAATATCACCACATGTACTTTTCACACCAATCATACCAACTTTAAGGGAGAGGAGTACGTGTAGAAATGGAATGGAAAAGACATCAGGCCGGGTTGGTGTAATATTGTGTGAAAAAGAAAGTGTTCAACTGTTGTTTGAAAGAGCTGAGAGAGGTGCAGTGTCTGACAGAGAAGGACAGAGAGCTCCAGAGTGGTGCATGGTGCAGCGCAACAAAAGGTTCTTGCTCCGTGCTGCGTATTAAAACATGTTTCATCCGACCAGGCCTTTATATCGGATAAGACCATTCCTTCACTTGGAAACATATCACCATTCAACACCTTGACTGCTTGCTCAGGTGAGTTGGACTTTTTGTAATGAATTAATTTCTTAAAAAGCTACTCAAACCAGGCGCCGACCAGATCTGAGATGGTGAGTTGAACTGTGTTTACCAAAGGCAGTGTGCCTTTAAGAACGCACCTGAAGTTCTAAGCCGTTCCTCACCAGCCTTCCTTATTAGTTTGGGTGCCGAGACGCTAAGGACAGTCCTTTGTAATACGTACCACATAGACCACTGTCGGCATTTCGGGTGTAGGCCGTGCCACATGTGCACAGGTTGGTTGTGCAATCTGCCCCCGACGTGCAGAGGTTCGCGTAGCCATCTGCTGAGCACCCCTGGCCTGCCTGGATCACTGAAACACCCAGTAGTTACTACAAATAAACTGGTAGTTAGCTACCCTTGCGTCATTCGTATGCCTAGCTGTATTGTCGTGAGATCTCCTTGGCAACAATTCCGCTACGCATATATAGTTGGCCCTTTGCAGACAAAACTCCACAATTCATTGCGTTCGCTGTTTGAAAAAATGTTGCTGGAATTGTGCTTCCTTTTAGCAGTCATATTTGAAGGAGTAAAACCAACAATCCATTCCCTTATTACCACAATCAGAAAACAGAAGGATTATGCATGCAAGGTTTATTGCCACGCTAGAAGCGACACAAATCATAACAGCTAAAAATGAATAACTTGTGCATGTCATTGGAACGAACAATCAAATCGGTATCCAAAGCAGTCAGTTATGTTTGCCTGTCTTGTCGTAAAAAAGACGCTATTTAAAGCCGAACAGTGTAGGTATAATTTCTCTGAGAATCCATAAAAGGCGGTTTGTAATCATTTTGAGCAGGTAACGTTGCAAAAAATGCACGGTACATTTCAGTAAGTCCTTAACGTATTGCCTTCATTTAGTCCAAACCTTGTGCTTACTTATGTCATTCCATACATATACAATGTATTAAGTCGTTGGAGACATTAGTTGTGCGGTTATGTGACATGTCAGAAAAAGATTTAAAATTGTAGTTTTTTGCGGAATGAACAAAACATTTGTTTTCGCATTCATCAAGAATAATAACGGTAGTGCCTCATGCCAACATTGCATGCACTTTGTTGAACCTCCGGACCCGCAACGAGGTCCGGGCGCTTTGCTCCCTGAACTAAGCGCTTCGCGTCGTCGATCTGTCCCTCAAAAAATGTGTAACCCCCCCCCCCCCCCCCCCCCTTTAAAAATGATGTGATCCGCCCCTGTTTTACACAGATCTCGAGAGTCATTGTTCACTTAAAAGACAATGACGCTAACTGTCTCGATCTGTGTAAAATGTCACATTTAGGTCAACATTACAAATAACATAATACTATACGAGTTGGTAGTTATGAAACGAGCTAGGATAGAGTGTCCTCAGTCAGAACAAACATCATTGAAAGCATAACTACTTGAATGTTAACGACTCACAGCACACACCAACCGCGGGGTCGCAGGCCAGGAGCAGAGTTGCGTGGACACACGTGTCATCGCCTACGACACAGGACTCGTCGATATCTTTGTAGACCGTTTTCACTTATGTAACATAGAAACAAGCAAAATGCTGAATGGAAATAAATTAAGAAAGACCTCAGCTCTCA